>NC_091942.1:1810000-2110000 GCF_041260155.1 Ptychodera flava | reverse complement strand
CTTCACCTTCTCACAATCCCTAAATTTCTGACGATAAGCTTCAGGCACCAACTCATAGCCCTTGAGAATTAATTCCTTCACAGAATCATAATTTGAAGCCTGCTCTACTGACAACTGAATGTAAATTTCTCTGGCTTTACCCACCAAAGCACTCTGCAAAAGCATAGACCAGGACTCCTTAGGCCAGTTCAGACTCTGAGCAATTTTCTCAAAATGAAGGAAATATTTATCAACATCCTTTTCTTGGAAAGGGGGAACTAACCTGAAATGCTTAGTGATGTCAAACTTGTCTGAAGGGAAGAATTTTCCTGACTGTCCAAGCTCTAAACGTTTTATTTCTAACTGCAGTCGGTGTTCTGCTAATTCTCTTTCCTTTTCTTTTTCCTCTCTTTCTTTCTCCCTTTGTCTTTCTTCCATTTGCAATTCTTTTTCTTTCATTCCAATTCCCTCTCTTTCTGTCTTTCTTCCATTTCTAACTGCATTTGTATTTTTTCTTTTTCTAATGCCTGTCTCTCCTTTTCCATTTGTAATTCTTTTTCTTTCATTTGTAATTCTTTTTCTTTTCTAATGCCAATTTTTTAGCTCGAAATCTGCCTGTATTTCCAATTCTAATTTTTTGAGTTCGAAGGAAGACTCAGGCTCATAATCTTTTAAGGCAGACTCCTCAAAATGGCCAGAATTAACTAAATGTTTTGCAATCTTGAACTGTATTTCTCGCTTGCGCATAGATCTTTTGACATCTACTTTAAGGAAATTGGCCAGTGCTATGAGGTTGTCTTTTCTGAGGGAATTAAATGTGTCCTGATCAAGGTCATCCATAAATTCGTCTGGCTTGAATTCCGCCATGATTGAATTTAGCTGAGTTCACAGTATACAGTAGTTTTGAAAAGGTAGGCAAAATGTTGTCAAACGGCTCAAAATATTCGTCTCCCGGACGAGCCCCCAATTTGTTACGTGCAGAGAAAACGAACAAAAGGGTGAACTCAGCAGTTAACGTTTTAAACAAAATTTATTACGAAAATAAACTAATTGCTAAGTCAGGGATAGAGTACAAGCTTAAAAGTGTACAGACTACTTATCTCAGCTGGGACGGCAAAGCTCCAGTCTCAGAGTTGTAACAGTCAGTTGGATGAATGAACAGTCCTTTGGCTTGCAGGCTTGAAGCTGCACAAAGTCCACAGTATAAATCCAGCGTTGACAGTGAAGGTCTTGGAAAGTCTTGAGAATGACTACTGCTGGAGTTTAGTAACACACAAGAGACACGATCCCAAAGTCTGACTGGAAGCTGAGCACGTCCTTTTATAAAGGCATATAAGAACAATCTAGAACTTTTATTGACATGCTAATTACTGTTCTAAAATTATCTCCCTTACACAACTAATCAACTTTCCAGAACATTCCAAACATGACTAATTGAATTCAAGGTTGTTAGGTCATCAAGGGCAGTGACCTTGAGAATGTTCTAGACTAATTGAACTCAGGTCATGATGAGTGTGGGGTAAATGACCTACATAACAACTGTAAGGAAATTTATACCACTCCAGGTCATGTGACCTATTGTTCTTGCCATCCATTTATCCCTGAAAACACGACTGACACCTATTGTTCTTATGCAAAATAAGTAATCAGTTATACTTTTATTCATATGTAAATAAGTAATCACCACACTTTAATGAAAGAAAATCACTATCATATCAATAAAAGTGTAGTGATTACTTATCTAAATATGAAAAAAAGTATGACTGATTACTAATTTGCAAGAGAACAATAGGTCAAGTCGAGATGTCTAAAGCATTCATACACATTCAAAAACAAATGAAGACAATTTGTTCAACTGATATGTTATAGCATCACATTTTATAATTCAATTTACTTTCTTTGGAACATACTCAATGTAAGCAACATAACTTGTTGATGAAGACTGTCCATCTTTAGATTCGGCGTCTTCTTGGGTTCGACCAATCTTGTCTATTTTGTTACATTGTTTTGTCGTAACTTGAGAAACTGGTTTTTCTTGCAGATTCCTCTGATTTAACACTAGATGGAGGTGGTAGTAATATATTCGACACATGCTTTTATTGTGCAGTAGACATACATTTGAGGCGCGTAAACCGTCATCTGATCTGTGACCTGTTTGTTCTTTGATAAGCTGCTCATCGAATCCCTGATCGTAAAGAGATGTTGCCGCATTCACCTGAAATTATCAAACACAAGACATATGTGACAAATATCATGGAAATAAGTACAGCCTTTTGTAACGTTTGTGGAATAGTCGAAAGAAATTCTGTGATACTGCCGCACACACAACAAATTGTTTTGGTCAATGAATTTAATTTTATAACTTTACTGAATTCGTTTTGTGCATAAATATTTTAGTAAAAGAATAAATTACCTTGCCAGAATATCCAGTGTGCTGGCAGTCTGGCCAGCCATCTTGCACATTTGCTTTGTGTAAAGACGTATATTTTCTGGCAGGAGAACTTGATTATCCCTTGGCAAGGGTGGATTTTATGCACTCCGTAGTAGCGGCTGCTCTTATAGGGCAGTTTGCCCGTGTAAAATCCACTTTGGTTGTTTTTGCATGGCCGTCCATAGAAACTCTAGGAAGTCTCTAGGGTCATCAGATCAGACAAGTTGACAAGGTCCATCTTGACCAGTCGAAAACACGAAAATGGTATTGAAAGCCTGATGCATCCACGAGGCAATCACATGCATCTACAGATTGAATTCCTTCTCGCTAGCCAATAGCCAACAAGATAGAGTAAGGCAAGCCATTTTATTCAACCAATCAGACTAAAATAGTTTCCTTCTACACAGGTGCATTATACCACTCTGTAGCCCTTATTCAAATGCAGATTTGCAGTTGACCAGAGCCCTTGTCCTGCTTGTCTGGGATAGGTCATTCTCCCAAACTCGCATGCCAGGTGCATAATGACCTCTGTGAACCTTTCGACGTACAATGGGTCACTCGATTCCAATGTGGGTATTCAAATGAAAAGTAGACGATTTATAGACAGTAATTTTCAAATTTTAGAGAAGATTGGCCTGTTTTTCGTGGTATAAGTCGTTAATCGCACCTCGTAGGTGAGCTGTTACAGTTGTAATCACCACACTTATGGTCAGGAACTTGTAAACATCACTCGGCCTTCGGCCTCGTGATGTTTACAAATTCCTGACCACAAGTGTGGTGATTACAACTGAAACAGCACACCTACTCGTGCAATTAACTATACAAAAACAATTAAAGCAGACTTCATTTTCTAGACAGGCACCTGTAACTTCAATATCACGTTTTAGAACTTTTAAATGAAAATGTACGGTCAAGTTTGTATCATACTTATATTTTTTATGTTTGAATTTATTTTGAGGATTGAGAAACTATATTTGAAAAAATACTATTAAGGCGATGTCAGTACACCCTTGTTTGACCTTGTCATGAAATCAAAACGCCAGCTTGTAACGATATCTCAACACAGTCACGGTGCATGGTGGGACTGTGATCCCAAGAAGAAATACTAGTCAGACAATATGGCTGCGATGGCTTTTATGAAGGGAGGGTAAGATACCACTGTACTTTACAGTACATAGTATATAGTTTGCCAAACACATCATGACACACTTTATCATGAGGTTTTTTTTCAAAATGCGGCAATATGTAATTTGGAGAGAGTCCCACTCTTACACAGGCTGAGGCTAGATTAGATGTTTGATGTACGTTGAACTGTGGTGTCGGGATTGTAGACATGGACATATTCTGCCTCTGTCACAGTCGCATTATATTTTGGGAATTCAAACAAGTGGGCTCATTTTTTTTCAGCTGCTATTAAGATGTAGCATGTAAAAACGCACGGTACAACAAAAATCCGAAAACTGGTGGTTCCGAATGCAGTGGCCCCAGTGCAGTCGTGCGGTCTCTACCGCTTCACATTCGCACAGAACTGGTCGGTGGAGAACAAAGTTCAAGTTCTCATGCTCGAAGTACTATCATATGTGGTGAAATGGTAATTTTTCATCACTTTCAAACACATGCAACCAAGCGGCCGATATATCCCCGTGCTGTGTTATGTAGAGAATAACTATTTTTGACACATATTGATGAAGAAGGTGGAATTCTTTGATAGCTCATTTCAGTGGCCAGACAAAAATGGCAAAAATATCTGCAAAAACTACACAAGATTTCATCATAATTTGAATATATTACATTAAGATCATCCCCAAGAACGTGTCAACCAAAGCTATCAGACAAGTAGTTTTTGAGAATCAAATTTTTTGACCAAAAATGACAAAAATTGCTCCCCAAAACCAAAATTGCAGATTTCATGATAATTTCATTAAAATAAACCCTTTGTACCTGTATACCCAGTATCAAAGCTATCGACGAGCAATTTTTTAGAAACACATTTTTGACCAAAAATGAAAAAAATTGCCCCAAAAATACAAAATTGTAGTAGATTTCATAATAATTTATAATATATCACTTTTTAAATCATCCCTATGAACCTGTATACCCCACATTAAAGCAGTCAGACAAGAGGTTTTGGTGAAACAAATTTTTTTACCAAAAATGACAAAAATTGCCTTAAAAATACAAATTTGCATATTTCTGCACAATGTGAACAAATCTGAAATAAGTCATCCCTGGGGACCTATGTACCGATATCAAAGCCATCTGACCTGTAGTTTTGAAGTAGATTTTTAAAGATTTTTTGACCAAAAATGACAAAATTGCCTTAAAAATATAAATATATGCAATTTTCATCACAATTTGAACAGATCTAATGAAGTCACCCTTAGTAAACTGCAATTGAAATTTCAAAACAATTGGACATGCGATTTCAGAGCAGAAGATTTTTTACCAAATCAGCAAACGATGCCCCCAAATACAAATATGCAAATTTGACAACGATTTGGACAAACTTTAGTGAGATCACCCTAAGTTAAGTGCATGTCAAATTTAAAAGAAATCAGACTTGCGGTTTTAGAGAAGAAGGCATTTGTTGACGGACGATGGATTGACGGATGACGACGGATGACGACGGAAAATCAGCCTAATTGATACGCTCCGCGTCGCTGACAGGAGAGCTATAAATGTACAAGTTTTGGAGCGATGAACTACAGTAGTAGCCATGACTAGCTTGAGACTCGAGAAAAGTAGAGGAATCACAGCGCAAATCGGTGAAAAGTCAACATACGGGTTTGAAAAAGTACCTTTCAACAAGTTCTCGTTTGTTCCCTCGCCTCGTAGACTGGCACCTACCTTTATCGCATCTCCATCTCCAGCTCTACTGAAGACAACTCTTCGGGTTTACGACCTCGCAGCTGTGCCCCAGGAATCGCAGACGACATGTTTACTTTGACCATAGGGAACCCAGAATTCTGGTTGTTGTTTGTATTGTTATCTATGTTTATTAGTCGTGTTGTTGTTGTTGTTGTTGTTGTTGTTGACCAATAAAATTCAACGAAAATAACTGGTGGGTTGTTGTTTCAAACGTAATTTAGATGTCATAAGAAACGCTACAAGGATACTATCATTATTTGACCCCGATGCAACTCTCTGCCAACGTACACTCTCTTCATAGTGAGAGAGTGTACGTTGGCAAAGAGTTACATCGGGTCAAATAATGATAGTGTCCTTGTAGCGTTTCTTATGACATCTACATTACGTTTGAAACAACAACAACAACACAACAACAATTATCTTCGTTGAATTTTATTAGTCAACAATAAAAATGACACGACTAATAAACATAAACAACAATACAAACAACAAAAACAACCACCAGGTTTCGGGGTTCCCTATGCTTTGACGTATGTTATTGCCATAGACAAATTTTGTATATATACTTTTCCTTGTGCAGCGTCGCAGGGGCTGCAAACGAGGCTGTCCGTGCACAAGCTGTTCGTCAGCGATTTCTCATCAGCTTGGGCGGACGGGACTTCATTCTTTGACTCAGCAGTCAATTTGAAAGGACTCATTTAGCGGCAGGCAATGTGTATGGTTCTGTTGTTTCCAGGAGTTTGTAGAGAAGGAGATGGTCGAGACATGACTGGCAACTCTAGTTGTGACGGGGCAGTGGGTGTTTTAAAGGGTAGAGGGGAAGTAGGGGGCGGGGTTCATGGTGATGACTTAAAGACGGGAAATGTTCATGATGGGAGGGAGAGAGGAAATTGTCATGATGAAAGGGATGGGGAAACTTTTATTTCATAGCCGGCGATTCGGTAACAACAGCTATTATATTGCCCTTCAAATTTAAGTTGGCCCCAAATGGTTAGAATAGCACATTTACGTCACGGTGTGGATCACATTTTGTTGTAATATCTTAAACTAGTTTGTAAGAGGATGCCTGTTGCATGGATTTACGCACTGAGTCTGGAAATCTACCTTTTCCCGATATTTTTCTGAAACTAGTCTATCGAAGTCATAGTGAAATACTGCGGTATTGAAAGTTCGTTTAAATTGTAAATAGGTCGGTTATAGACTGCGTCAACGCACGCCTCCAGAAAGCGGGTTCTAGAATATTTGCTTTGATTTTTAAAATGCTGCCCAACAACGCCCGAAAAATTCCAAGTATCCGTCCTACTAATCATAATAATTTTGAAGTTCGCCTTCCCAAAATAAATTATGCTTTCGGTCCACGAAGGCTTTTGTCTGCTGCACATTTCAAGACACAACAAGACAAAACATGTATCACATTTTATTGAAAAAAGGCTCAGGTGAATGGAAAAATTTGGAAACAAGATAACTTCCTCTCATGAGTCGAAAACATTTATGTGATAAATGCATGCAAAAACTCTTAGCTAAGGCCAGAGAAAAAAATCTTGTTCATCGATGTTATGGACCAAGGTTTAGGAGCGGCGAACGCATTTTTAAAATTTATTTTAGGCCAAAGGTAACCGCGGTCCCTCGGACTTTTTGCTGGGATGCAGACAAGGCAAAATATTCTTTTCCCCTTTTAGGCTAACCAGAAATATCTCAGACAAGATACCCTGATACTGGTTGTTGAATTCAACACTATCTATATTTCTCTAAAATAACATAGGTAATTACATATATACAGTCGGTGTTTGCACAACATATTCCGAGTATTTCGACATGCTCTCAGAATAAAACTGACATGTACAGCAAATCACTGGAATCCAATACAAATTTGCATATGCAACAAACTTTCTTAATTTGTTTATAACTCTTAATTACATTTATCAAAGTTGATGAAACTTGCTAAGTACACTTCAAAATATACCATTATGGAATATCAATGAAAGTCACTAGAATTTTTTTGATCAGCAAATTACTATTTTCACGTTTCACGAACTTTCTTAATAAGTGATAAACATCTAAATTGACTTTATCAAAGTTGACGAAACTTGCTGTGGTCATTGAAGATACTCCTGGGTAATATTAGGGAAAGTCGTTAAGCATGTTTAGATAAGTTTATTTCATGATATCTTATAAAATTTCAGTATTAAAAATAATCTTCACTTGAAAGGTCTTGGACAAAGTAGAAGACACTTACCAATGTAAATTGACGGTGGTGACAGACATTTTGCATTTTCATGTCAACATACTGGAAATTTGCATCTTTAACGAACTTATCTAATTAGTGATAGCTGAAAGGGCTCGAAGAAAGTCGATGACTGCTAAATAAATGAATGATTAAATTATATAACGGTTGTGTACGACATGTTGCATTTTCAAGTCTGCTAATACAAATTTACTAAATACTTATATGATGAGCTTGCACAGTTTGGCATTAAAACTTTGAAGGCCTTGGCCAATTACACATGTAAAGTGGTGATACAAAGACAGCAGTGAAAAAGTTTTAGTATTTCCATTGGCTGAGTACTAATTTACTTAACGATTTGTTGAATTTCAATTATAGTGAATGCTGCTCGTTGTGTTGATTATGACACATGGAAATGATGTCAGAGAAAAGTCAATTTACAGACAACAGCAACATATCCTGAAACACAGGAGCATTTTCAGTTCATATATGTCCTATGCAGATGTGAATCTTCCTGGTCCTTAGTCAAGGTATATTTTGATCAATTGACATCCTTGTGTTATTATGTTCGAGGCACCCCCCCCCCGATTGTTATGGATACTGAAAAAAAACCCAAAAATAATCCTATGTGAACTTTCCTCTAGAAAGAGCCTGTTACCAATTTAATGTTTATTTTAATCGTTCAAGGAGGAATCATGCACTGCTACTCCACAGGTTTTGCTGTTGAAAATTGGTTCTGCTTTCCATGGTTCCTCCTTATTAGTATTGTACATGAAGTAGATGTCGCCAATGTTACGTCCACTAAAAGTCATTTTCAAGCCACTGTCATATTCTCCAAAACACCTCCATTTGTAGTAAGCCGTTGGACCAAAAATTGTTATGTGGTATGCCATTCTCCTACTTCCATCATCCATGACTTTCATTACAAAGTAAAAAGTAAGATGGCAGGTTGATGACGGGATAAGTTTTCCAGTTTCGTCGTTAAAGAGACCACAAACAGTGTTATCGACTGTCCGAATGTTATAATTGAAAGACGCGAATAAATCGCTGCAATTTAGACTGATCTTTGTGACGTTCTCGCCACCTACGATGATGTCATCAGTATTTGCGACTGCGGTGTATGCGCCATATTTTTCAGCATTTGATGACCATACCCTTTGCAATTGTCCGTCGACATTGAAGGTCGAAAATCTGTTAGCTTGGTGATAAACGCGCACACCAAGACTGTCGAGGAATTCTGCTTTGGCCACCATGTACGAAATCAGTCCGGTAGTGATCAAGAGTAGTGGTATCATGAACATTAGCATTGATGCGTATAGACAACGCTGCCTGGAATCCCTTTTCTGACCAGCTCTGTAGCATTTGAAGAAGAGCACAATAATTTTGACAAGACTTGTAGCAATAGCTGTCCACCATGATATCATTAGCCATACATTTAACCATCCAACCATACACGGATATACAAAAGCGAAGTACACAATAATGCTCGGTACATCCTCTAGAAATATCGCGAGTATTTCGATGATAGTTTTACCTCTGTGATAGGTTTCTTTATCCAATCCTCGTTTCTTTTTCTCTCGTTCTCTTTCCTCCGAACTTACTGTTCGACTTACTTTCCAAGCCGAGTAAAAGTCTAGCAGTAACATATAGGTGTAGGTTACATACAAGACAGTAGCGATCAAACAAATTGAAAAAAATTGTCCATTCTGCTTCAGGATTCTTGTAGACGTAGAGACCAAACTGATCTGTTGATAAAAGATAATACTGGATCCAGTCTGTGGTCAAATCAAAGGCACACAGTAACCACACAGCGACCGATAAGACACGAGTGCTGACTTTAAGGCAGTCAGAATTAGAAGGAGAGACAACATCATCGATATCTTCGACAGCGCTGCAACACGACTGCGATGTTTCGGCCCATACCTCAGCAACGTCTCCTAACTCTGAAGCCATTGCAATTGACAACGATGAGAGAGCAACGAGGAAAGTGATCTATTGTTGCTGGTGAGGAACAGTGTTATTGTTGAAACACAACATTGAAGACCGCTTCGATATAACGGTGATTTAGGTTAATGCAGCAATGTACAAATAAGGTCATTGTCGTCAGTCTAGATCTGTGATATACAACAGCATACATTTGAGCGGGACCCCTCAGGATACACTAGATTCAGGTGCAGCCAACGGAGCTATTCATTGAAAAAGCTATTCCGGGAGCAATTTTTGACGGCAGGGGAAATTTTAATTTTGGTTGGGCAGGGGACATATTTTTAGGTGGCAGGGGAGCAAATTTTAGTTTTTTTGTCGGGCAGGGCAGATATTGGTTGATCGTCTTGGGGACAGGGCTTTGCGAAAAACGAGGAGAGAGGGGAAGCTACTTTTAATTAAAACGGGGGCAGGGCCATGGTGTTTCCGGTAGAAGGCCATTGCAGTATGTTTCTGTATGGAAATGTTAATTTTCAGGGGAAATTTTTTCACAGGGCAGGGGAAAATCGACAGGATTTTTCATCTCAGGGTAGGGTAGCTTCATGTCTGCAGGGGAATGGAAATAACAAATATTTAGGGGAATGTTTCTATGTCCCCATTACCGGTCCTCGGGAGGACGTATTTTGAGATGGATTGTCTCTTAAACTTTAGCATTTCACGCCGTAACATTACATTTCTAGACAGACTGCCAGCATAAAAGAACCCCAGCAATAGTTCACAAGCCACCTGAATGCGCCCCTTTCACAAAGAACAGTAAGTGAGCTGTGACATTGAACAATGCCATCGATTCAATCGCTGTAAAATAGGCATTCCTGTTCATAGAAACCGTGTAATAAACACATTGTCGGACACAATTTTGTGAAATTTGCTATGAAATTTGCCTCCAAAGCTGAGTTGCAGATTCAAGATTACTTATAGTTGGTCTATTGTAAGGCGTAGTAGGCTATATTGTTCTTTTTTCTTATATTTTGTATTGTATGGAACATCTGAATTTTATGTCTATGCTGGTTGTGATGTAAACATTATAGTTAAAAAGTTCAGTATCTCTCACGCTCTCTCTCTCTCTCTCTCTCTCTCTCTCTCTCTCTCTCTCTCTCTCTCTCTCTCTCTCTCTCTCTCTCTCTCTCATACACATATACAAGTCGGAATCCATCTCACACTAGACATGAAGTGTCGGCTCTTACAGGGAAAATGTAAAGAAATAAAATTTAAGAAGGATAGGAAGGGTCTATCTACATCGTCGTTTTATAGGTTTGGCTTTATGTTAAAAGTGAAACGATATGTTTTCTTTGGATATGCAATATCTTTTGCCTTTAGCAGCATTGCCCTGTATAGAAAGGAGAGCGTTTGATAATAAACTGCACAGAAAGAGCACCTAGCAGCGTATCTAAAGTCGCAGAGAAGTGCACGCCGTGAACTATGCAAACGAAACGTCAAATTTTTCTCGTTTACTCCAACATTTGTTCCGTTGCCATGCACGGGTATAATATTTTGGATCAGTGTACGCATTGGGTACCCAGTTGAAAGAATGTATCATTAAAACCAATTAGACGCGCAAGTAAAATGTAAATGATCTTTTACGGGCTTACACCCCATATGGTGTCCACAGATTGGTCAGATAGCATTAATTTATAGAGCAAATTGACATTTCTATTGTAGATAAGCAACTGGTAATAACAAAGCTATGAGGCTGACACATAATAAAAATACACTGTAGAGAAACGGTTTATTAAATGTTGAAGACGCCGGGTATCCAATTGAATAGGCAAACTGCACCAAAATGGGAGCGGCCATCGGAGACTTATCTAATTATGCCATCGATTGTCCTTCGAAAGCTTTTTTACAAATCTAATATATTGCAATGTTTGTTGTTTAACCTTAATTGTGGCAACAGAACAAAGATTTTGGCCAGGCTTGAGGAATTTGCAAGTGGCATTCAAACAGGTACTAAATGACGGAGGCAACGTGAGAAGTGACCGAATGAGACTGACAATTGATTGCACAGCCCTGACCTGACGAACGGATCAGTCACAGTGCAATACATCAATGTATTCTCCTAGCGAACCTTATGACTCGACTACATTCTTCAACTTAGCAACCTCTACTACAAACGTGTTTATTGAAACGGTCTGGCATTGTTTGCATGTTTTTTATGAAAAACTGTTTTCCCGTTACCTAGGAAATACTCATTTGTATTTTAATCCAAATACAAATACTTGTGCGATATTTATTGAGTGCATTTGTAGTCAGTATTTACGGGTTGTCAGACCGCATAACCAGTAGCTGCATACTAAACGCTGTCGACTGATACCGAGTGGTTTTGACTGTGACGCCTTCGTAAAGTGACTTGGTGCCGTATGACGTGAGTTCGAATCCCATCGAGAATTCACCGAAATCTAACGTCAGTTTCTGACCATCATTGTCCTTCTAGCAAAACATTAGGATTGATCAGTTCATAAAAGGGAATAGATATCCTGTCGGATAATGACACATCTCTCTTGGGTATGTTGCGACATTATGTGCTGATGACGGTAGACGGTTCCATATTGAGTTGGTAGCAATCATACACGATCTTGAAGGAGTTCACACTGCTAGTGTTGACCACCCAGTTTGGCAAACTATTGAACAAGTTAAGGAACAAAATAAACTGGAGCAGAACATGGCTGACAAGTTGGTCAACTGTTTCCTGTGGCTTACATCCACAGTTAATCTGCTGCTACACTGGGCATTCGCAGCCATATATCGCTCAAAAGACATTGGAACTCGTGTCTATTGGAACGGAGACGGCTCAGAGCTTCTGTTCAGCTTTTGCGCCCTCGGTAGCGTGTTGTATTTGATCTACTCCGTGGCCGTGCTGCTTGACGTTCGTGATAGTAATAAAGTATCATCTAGTCAAGGCGAAGACGAACCGGAAAAAAACACGAGATCTAACTTAGTTGTGATTCTGGAGATCTCGGCAATTTTCATCGAAGACTTACCAATTGTTTTAATTTACTATATATCCGTGTACCCTTGTATTGTGTCAGACATCAACGCTGTCATCACTGCATCGATAATAATGACGGCTGTCAATCTATTCTTGAAAACCCTTTACGTGTTTTATTTTTTCATCCGATGTGTCGGTCGTTCACCTGATGATGCGTCCTGTGATTGTCACGACTGTGGTAATTTCTGGACTCTCGCACTGTCCTTCTTTCTCGGCGCCAGTCTAATACTCTGTGCCATGATGGCTGTTGTGACGAACAGATGGTCAGCTGACATCGACATCGACATTTTAGTACGATATAAAAGTTATCCTGTCCAGGAAGAAGATGTCTTCGTCAACGCGAGCTACCTGTTCTGGAAGTGGGATGACTTCACCGAAAAGTCAGTCATTGTTACGTCGCTTAAAGATATCTCGAGGAACGAAAACATAGTTTTTAACGTAACATGCTACGACATGAGACCTTACAGTAGCTCTGACGTTCGTTGCAGAGACAATTCTGAACTAGACTATGTTTTAAGTATATCTTCAACCGGACCAAATTGCACGTATCACTTTGAATTTCACTACGACGTCGACGAGGACAGTGCCTTGTCATATACGGTAGCCCTGCCCAATGTTATTCAGTGGCGTTGCTATCAATATACACACTCTGGTAACATTTACATGTACTACGAAGACGATGTCGAAGTTGTGTACTCACAGGTACGCAGACTAGCTTACGATCTCAGGCTCGATGCAAGTGATAGATGTGGTAAAGGACCGCAGGGCGTCCTCACTTGAAAAAGTACAAAATCAAACCCACCGAAGACCTGACAAGTTGCCTTTCGCATGAACAGTGCAGAACACTGTGGATCAATTTTTACTCTCGATTTCATCTTGCATTCTTTCATTGATAGATTTTGGATTGATAGCGCTGTGGTAAACAGCAACGAAGTGTCATATTATTTGAGCAACATATCCAAGTTTAAATTTACATGTGTGTCGCAAACACAAATGAAGGAAAATAATGGTTAAAATCAGGTTCATACTTGATAGATATAGTCCCTGTCTTTATGTCAGCCTGATGATACTATTTATATGTTGAAAGTCGATTAAGTTGTTCGCTATCTTGAAATACGTTGCCAGAAAGGTCGACACGTTGACGGGAAGGTCGACAAAAGATACTTTCCCGGTAGTTTCCGTCACAACGTCTTCAAGCTTCATATAGCGACCTGTAAATTTCATGCTGTTGCTAAGCCGGCAACTTCAAGTTTAAATAAATGCGCACGCACGGAGTATGATTCGGTAGTTTCGGGAGTTTGAGCCGATGGGGAAGGGAAAAACATAGGCAAAGAGATAGCAATGGGAACATTGTTGAGAGAGAGCAATGGGAAGTTTTTAAGGCAGTTCGCACCTCGAAAACGAAAGACTTAAACTTTTGCTCAAACTTTTCCAGAGCAAACTGTCAACCATTCTCTTTCAAAATCGGTATCAAAAGTCAAGGGTCACCGTGCAAATTTTGTTGCTAGAAAAACACGTTACCCAATATTTAGCGATATTTCGAGATCAAATTGCAAATGGCCACCATCCCTGTATTATCTCTAGAAGGGAATAAAATTCCCGATTTTCACAAAACAAAACGGATGGGTGAAAATTTATCTACTCTGTAAGCTTCAAAATGAGTCACCACGAATGATAGGCCAAAATAATATTTAAAAAGTTCGAGAGTCCGAGGCGCATTGAACCTTAAGTACTGAGAGCGGAAGAAGAGAGATTTCGCCGTGGGCATTGCGGGTGGGGAAAAGTACTGGGGTTTGTCATCGTTGTTGACGTATGGCCGTGCGTTGAAGTATGCCATGTATATACGTGCTTTCTTTTTGTTAATTTCGTCGTGGGGTGGACGCCATGGCCCACAGGCAAGCCAGTAACTGCTGCCGAGAAAAAACAAAGCACGAAAAAGACGAAAAGTTACAAGAGTATCTTGTAGTTTTTTATGACACGCAATCCTCAGATTTTCTTTTCCTGATTGGGATGCCGTTACTTTGCCAGTTTTCTTCTTTTGCTTACTCTAGATAAAGGTGTTGGCATTTTCCCGCACAACCATTTCTAAACTACGACAAAGTAAAATTCCCAGTCGGTCCAACTTGACACCAGTTGGTAGCGTTGAGCCGTAGATCGTAAGCAAGCCTTCGTACTTGCGAGTACACGATCTCCATGTAGTCGTGGCGGTATATGAACACGCGACCATCGTTAAAGAGTTCTTGACACCGCCAATCAGTGTGAAGGATATCGCGTTGTCTTTCGTCGGATCGTATTAAAATTCGAAGTCGTACGCACACTCGCTGCTGTGACGGACATATTGATCTATGGAAGAGCTTCGACAAGAATAGAAATATGAACCGAGATAATGGAACGACCCAGTTTTCATGTCGACACACGTCATTCTGGTTGTACTTTTTTTAGTTGTCTTCACAATTTCTTTCGCAGAAATTAACATGTGGGATTCGTGGTTAAAAATGTTTCTATTATATGCATAGAATTTTGTCCCCTCTATCTCATGTGCCAATTCAGCGGGAAACGCTCTGTAGCGTACTGTAATCTCGACATCTACTTCGGATGGCCATCTTATGGTTGCTATAGTAAGCATTGTCGACAAAATAATGATGGCGCCTATTATGATGGAAAGCGCCAAAAGGCAGAAAGCTTTAAAGTCGCTACAATCTTCGCACCATTTCTTCGATTCTGACCCAGCGACACAACGTAGAAACCTGTAGAACATCATGGCGCACTGAAATCCCAGATAGATGGTATTGAAGCAGAGAGCAGTTGGAATTATTGGATTTATGTCTGTGATTATACAGGGATATATCTCTATATAGTAGATCAGTAGTATTGACAAGTCTACCAAAACCAGTGCAAATTCGAGACATGCCAAGATGACGTCATTTCTTTTCTCTGATTTTCCATCATTTTCCATTGACGTAGAATTATTTTTTGCCAAAGTCTGCGGCCACTCAGGAAGGAATGGAATCCATGTAGTTCCGATGAGACAACATGCCCACAGGTGAAAACTCACCGCCGGATTCCTATAAACTCTTTCCCAAAAACTGCCAGTCTCAAAAATGATATACACTAGCCAGTGTAAGATGAACTCAAGAGTAAGGACGAGCCACAGAAATGCTTTGTAGTATACGACAATATACATTTTCTATCCGAGACAATGAGGTACGGTATTGTCCGTCTGTGTTGTGCTCTGTCACATTTAAAGGCGTTACAGACCGACAAACGAAATACCGGGTACCTGCAGGATTGCCAATAAACATATCAAAAATATTAGTGACTACAATACAGACATTAAGTGTTTGAAGATTAATCTTTGAAATTTTGACTGCGAGGAAATCAATACGTTAGACAAAATATGACAGTAACAGTGTAAATGAGTGTAAACAAGGCAATAATGGTTCTACTCCGGAATAAAAAGGACGCGATGCGTTCTGCAGACTCAGTACGCCTGAGAGATCACGTGATCGCGGTACAAACAAACCCACATGTGCACTAACGCGTGTGGAAATACACGTTCGTCTATGCGCGTTTACACACGTGAGTTTGTTTGTACCGTGGTCAATTCGAATTCCGGGTTTGACCTATTCAAGTTGTAAAATCATGCGTGCCTGTGTATGCTCTTCTCATTATCTAAGTTTTGTGATAATCACAGTCCTTATTTATTGGCACATTAGAGCTGTAATATATGTAACGTAAATTATGTGAGATCTCACAAACTTACGTGCACTTTTCCCGACAAAACAAAAATTTACGGGTCACAGTACTCTACTTGATTGCATAGGATTCGATGTGGGTACACCTGGATTGACCTGTTTGCACCAAATTGCGGGCAATTTACTTTAATCCTCTATCAGCGTGCATATTTCAATGTCAGAACTTAAACTTTTAGGTTCAGGAACACTTATGACTATATATTGTATTTTTATTAATGTAAATAAATGTGCGAATACTAAATTTAGATTAGACTTGTTCAGGGGTAGACTGCCCCCCTCCCCCCGAACCGCGTCGTTTGGCTTTCCTTGGCAGCAGTTACTGGCTGGCCAATCACCAACGCGTTCAACCAACTATTTACGCAACAGTCTACCACTAACACGACAGTCTGATGAAATTTATTCCTTTATTCTGTTTTGATATATATATATGCCCACCGACTTGGAGCAAGTATAGTTTAGGGGGATGTTGTTGAGGCTTCACAGCCAATCTTTGGCAGTGATCTAAAGCAGTAAGTCAAGCCTGCTGTGTCCACCAAAAAACAGTAGTTTATGACCATATTGTTAAACCCGAACTTACTAAAAGCTTGAATGGTAGGAGTAATTTGAAAATAGCACATAAAATTTTAATTTTGTCCACTGACTTCTATACTGGCTTACGTCTGTAACTTTGATGGGTTAAGGTAAAATGCGCTTCGGGGACAAATTTTCGGACACTCAAATTCTACAATTCTTTACTGTCTACCACTTTTGGGGGCTCATTGTGGTGAGAAAGAATTTCACTGTCTTAGTTTTTCCGAAATTTAACATTTTAATTTCTCCTACAATTAACACAGGGATGGCAGCCATTTTGAATTTCAAATATCGGTAAATTTTAGGTAATTTGTTTCTCTTGCCAAACTTTGCACGGTGACCCCTAAGTTTTATTCTCGATTTGGTAAGAGAATGGCTTAAAGTTTCATTTAGGAAAGTTTCAGCAAAAGTTTAAGACCTCTCTCGAGGCGCTTGCTACCTTAACAATAACATACTCTCTATTATAAAATATGGGCGAATGACAAGTATGTAGTGCTACACTAGAGTCAAACTGACGCGTACATTCAATCCCCAATAATGCCAAATTCCCCACGTCCTTACCCATTCAGCAAGCGCCTTCGGTACACGGAAGCCAAGCAAATCCCCTAAAGAGAGTTTAATTTTTGAAATATCCATCGGAAACCAAGTATATGGGTAGACGTAGGTTGCTTCAGGTGATAATATTTAGCTTTATCTTTTCTAAATGTGTGAGTGTACCTCTGTTGAAACTGCATAGTACACAGCCACACAAATCCTACAATATTTTGCCGTGTCGCATGTCAATAACAGATTCCGAGAGGTCCGAAGAGGCCAAATGTGTGTTCCCGTTAGCATACTTTAATAAATAGGGCGGGTCTGTCGAGAAACTCGACGCTCGATCCCTAAAATCAGCAAAATGTGGCAAAATCATGTACGATATTTGTACATGCAAACAAGTTTAGGAATGAGGGTTGTTAAGAGTGTAGTCTGCATATTGATGCAGTCGGGAACATTTTTTCTAAAGTAACCTACGATCGCATATAGGACACGTACACGCTTCACTAGAGACAAATTTAGGGGTTGCAGTAACTCATATATTTCATCAAATAATACCCATGATGAGTATACATTATAATTTAACTTCCATAAAGATAATAAATCGCAGGGTTATATGTGCTCAGTAGGGGCTACTTCGGTAACAAGGTGTTTTTGTCTTAAATTTCCATGCCCCACCCGTATGTGGTAAATATTCGACAATTTTACAATTATAGCTCACACCGGTAAAACACTTGGACATAAAGACACTGTTGTAATTTGGCCTACAGGACAATTCCTGATGATTTTTGTTTGATTTGTTTTTTATATCTACTTCTTGAGAATGGTGGATGTTGACATCATAGACGCCTGGGTTGACAGTACATTATCTTGCTGTAACATAGTCGACGACGTCGCTGACTTTGTAGATTCAGAAACTGCGGACACTAAGACCAAGATATGCACTCGTATATTGGTTTGGACCGTTTGGGTTATCTCAGTGGTCGATTTGGCCACTGACTGGCTGCAGTATAGTTTGTATTCAACTGGTCGATATGGCGTGCACGTGTACAGAAGTCCAGAGGCAGAGTGGACATTGCTTGCCATATGTTTGGTAGCCACACTTCTACAATGTGTGTACACATATCTCTTTCTGGAACTGTACATACTGCTGAAATCACTAAGGCCAAAGTAAGTAAATTCTTTGTTTTGCGTCCGCGCGCGCCTAGGTTTTTGGAGATTTTTTGGAAAAAAACCACAAATTTTCCTTTCAAAATTTCGCCGTTGGTAGCGCTATTTTGCCGCAAAAACAAGTCATTGCTTTAACTTCACGACGAAACACTCCTTTACGGTAGTCAGATTTCACTAAAGAACCATGCGGTGACGTAAAACAGTACTCTCTACACATTTACCCCTGTCGATACTCGCCGCCTCACGTTCTCGCTGTCTGTTGTGGCTTTGCCTATTGTGGCTTTGCCGTCACGATAAGAAATGGATGAAAGCAGGAATAATCGAAGTTACAAACAGGAAACCTTTGCAAGGCAACTTGAAGGCATAGCGAGCATGGTCATTGCTAGCTGCAGTACAGTAGCTCGAGGTTTTGCCTGGGTATTTGGGTCGGACGGCAAAACCAGATTAGGCAAAATCTCGAGCTACTGTACTGCAGCTAGCCATTGCGAGCAATCGGGACTTGAACAGAGAGAGATTCAGTCCAATCGGACTTGGGTACCACGACTCAGAGAGTAAACTTATAGCAGACGGAAAAATCGGAAAGTGTTGAAGCTTATCGGTCTTTCAGGTTTGCCAAAAATTTGGTTCATTCGTCCATTTTAACTTGAAACAAAAACAAACCAATGATCAGTCCTGTAAACGAAATGCCTTTACGTGTTTTTTTGTTCAGTTTGGGTAAGGGAAAGTATATTAGAATCCCTCTTGTTAAAGCTAAAACTTGTAATAGGTAGCTGCTCTTGAAGGAGGTCACACTTTCTGCATTAATGACATCGGCTTGTAATCTTTTCCAGGTGTCCACAACTCTTGCTGAAAAAGTACTTCCTTGTGTTATAAGTCAAACGGTTAGTTTATGAAGTTTGATATAGTGTCCGCGAGTTCTCGAGTTGGCTGCTAACTCAAATGAAAGGTTAATCTTACAGTGGTCATGGCCTTTGATAATTTTGTAGAGTTGAATCATGTTGCCGCGAATTCTTCTTTGTTCAAGTGTTGTTAAACCAAGCTGTTTATTCTATTTTGATAATTGTAGTGTTTGAGTTCAGGTATTATTTTTGTTGCCCTGTGTTGCACTTTTTCTAAGATGTTTATGTCCCTTTGTAGTCATGGTGACCAAGCTTGTACCGCATATTCGAGCTGTGGTCTCATAAGTTGCTCGTAAAGATGAAGAATGACATTTTTGATTTGATCGACAATGATCGTTTGATGAGATCAAGCATTCTGTTTGCCTTTTTGCAAACTTATCACACTTGCTGGAAAGTTTTAAGGTAGGATGAAGTAGAACACCCAAGTCATTTCTTCAGTTGTACGTCCCAGTGAAATATTGTTCATTGAGTATTTATGGAAGGGATTGTTGTAGCCAATATGCATCCACCAGACTGTTCACTCATTTTTTGTAGCTTGTCCAAATCAGCTTGTAGAATTCCAGGATCACTACTAACAATTTCCCAAGGGGTGATATGTCTTGGTATTGTCAGTAAATTTCTCGGGTTCAGAACTAATTTCACTGCCAGTGTGATTGATGTAGATTAGAAAGAGTACTGGTCCAAGAACTGAACCCTGTGGGACACCACTTGTGATGTATTCTCCATTCAGATGATCATCCATTTATGACTACTCGCTGTTTTGTATTTGTCAATCAAGCTTTGACCCACTGTAGAATATTTCCATTTATGCCATGATACTTCATCTTTTCAATCAGTCTGGGTGTGTTACTTTGAAAGTGCAAGGAATATAGATGTGAAGCGTCCACCTAAATTTGGGTCTGATGTGTCTGTGCGTGGAGACTGGCGATTACGAAATGATTTCATTGATTTGATGGAAAGGAAAGGTGCTGGTTTTACGAATTGTCACGAGGAAGCTACAGGGAAGACTTTCGTTAATAATATCGCCAGTGTCTTGTTCTCTCTGATGCCCCATCTTTGTAAAATTGAATGCAGAGGCTTCAACTTACCTGTTTCAAAACAGAGGCACCTTTCAGCAAAACTATGACATTCCATCAGAGCATAAACATTACCCAAGAAACTTGAAAGAAACGTGCAAGAACTTGAAGACAAAAGACTGCTTCTGTATACCGTTATAGTGTACCCATTCCTCAAATTGTCCAAGTAATTTGATGAGGCTGTAAAGGTGCTGCGCAATTTTATTGACATGTTGACACTTTGAATGCACAAGAATGAAATCTAGAACTAAAGAAAAAAAAAGCAAACGTCGAAGAATGACTTTATTTTGATCCATTTGTCATGAAAATGCATACAGTGATCATACAGTGTCATAACAGGAGTATTCATGTTGTTTGAGAAAAATTGTCCAAAAAGGCAAATTGATTTTGTGTTATATTTTCTGTGTGTGTTTTTTAACCGCTTACCCGCGTACCTTTTGGGATTTTGAGTGGACGCAAAACAAAGAATTTATTTACTTTGGCCTAATGTGTTCAAAACGTAAAAACAAAGACACTGCCGCCAGCACGTCTGACCGCAACTTTTCCCGGCTGTCAGAAAGACATGTCAACCGAAAACATGAACCCGCCACATTCAAAACATCGACGCGCGAAACAGAAAAGTTTGACTGCCCAGACCAAAAACATAAAACCACGCCCACCTTCCAAACCCCGACCACCGCACACTTACGCTGTGTTTTGAAGCGTGTTTGTGCACAGCTTTTCTCTTGATTTGCTTACTGGTTTACTAGACTTGGTTCAAGTTCATGATTTGTGATCGTGTGAGTTGGGTGATCGCTTGGAATGCAATGATTTGTGTTCTGTTTTCAAGTGAAACGTGTGAGTAGGATATGATTATGAACGCATTGAGTGGGGTGAACGCGATACAGGGAAGTTTCACCCGGCACTCACTGCACTGTAGCTGCACAGACTAAATAAAAACGCGTTTGATCGCTACGTAAACCTGACCTGGGCTGCCAAATTTTACACGATGAACTTTTACAGATCATTTTATTTTCGAAAATTCACCGACTTGAACCAAATCTCTGCTGGTTAATTTACCTTCGTCCTATGATACCCTAATGGCTCAAACGGAGATATAGGAGTGGAAAGGCAATCTTGCCCAAGTTGCAGGATTGTAATGGAAATCTTACTGCGTGGTGGGGATAAAGTTACTGGCGATTTTCTCGTCATGCAGAGAGGTGGCGAAAGTTCCGTTTCAGCGATCGTGGGTTACGAAATTAATGGCAACGCTTTGTATCGTGTCAAGTGTTAGATATCTCTCAAAGAAAAACAAAGCAAAAGAAAATGACGAATATGGCATAGTGCAGAAGATGTCTCAACCAGTGCCGTCGCACGATGTGTGAGAAGCCGATGGTCAGTTTGGGAATGGACTTTTAAAAAACTGACGCCAGTAGCCTATGAGAAATTCACCGATGAGAATATTGCTAACTGTGATGAATATGTGAATTTTTTTCTGAACAACACTCAAACAAAATCCAGTTCTTTGATTTCCAGTCCTTGCATATTTCACAAAGTCCTATAGTCCATGATTACGAGCCATGCTTCTAGTTGTTTCTCCCGCGGCGTGTCGATGTTCTGTTCGGGTAAATCCTGTTCATCATCTCACAATTTTTTCAATTTTCCAAAGATGAACGACAGAATGTCCGCCGGCCGCGCCAGTCGACAGGACCACGATGTCTGAACAACGTCTGAGAAAGTTGTTGATCGTGAAATTTGAGGTCAAAATTGGAGCGTGGTTTAACAGATTTGCTCTGGCGGGTAGAACTTTTCTATTTCGCGCCACGATCTTTTGAGTTTGGCGGGTCGATGTTTTCACTTGACAAGTTGAGTGACAGCTGGGAATATCTTGCGGTAAGACGCGCTGGCGGCTGGGCCTTTGTTTTGACGTTTTGAACACATCAGTGATTTCAGCAGTACAACGTGGCGGAAAAGTCGCACGACAGTGCCGGCGCCGGAGGAGGAAAGCGGCGACACTGAAGGGACGACGAAAAACGAACTTCGTAGAAAGACATACTTAAGCATGGTAAAACTTGGACGGAGATACTATCATTGCTATTCGAAGATTTACCAACGATCGTCATCTATTTTCGCTTGGTCTACCCTTGTATCATCGTTTGGATCAACATGTGGTTGTTCATGTCGTGGTGGGCAACTATACTTTGCACTTTTGTAAAACTCACAGATGTCGGGTTCAAATTGGGTAGAGCTTTAAAGAGAGCAACTGTTCATGCAATAAGCTTAAGGAAATTTTTGTTCTGTTGATGTTTGTTGGGTTTTTTCAATGTACACGACCCTTCTAGTCCTCGTAGTTAATATGAGTAGAAACGCAGCTTCGCTGAATGATTGTGGGCTGTACGTATCACACAATGCCCACACTGTCCAACATCATGATGTCAATGGTCGACCATATCGGCTCTGGCACGGAGAATATAATCATCTACTATACACGCATCTAACTGCTGCCAGTACAGTCATCGAGCTCGTCGGAGACACAACTACTGTGAACGTAACTGCAGTTATCTGTTCAATTCCTACGGCTGGAAATATTCCAACCTTGACCTTGACTATACAGAGTGCGGAAACTACTCTAAGTCAACTTACGAATTCACAAAGTTCGTCTATTGTCGTCTCCAGTTCATATTTGCCTTCAGGCCCGATGATTATGGAAACGAAGCGATCCGTTGTTCCATGAAAATCAAAGCGGATGAAGAATGGCCTACAGACTGGTATGGTTGGAGATGTTTTGGGAATTTTTCAAGCGTACACAGCTCGCGAAAGTAGACTTACGATGGTCGTAATATCCTTGGTGTGTATTTCATCGATCCTGATGGGAAAACCTTGACGCAATCGGAAACGGGAGACTTCAATGCAAAACTCTGTGGCGACCCAATACTGGACAATTCTTCGATTTCAGATGTTTAATGACTCAACTTTTCATTGTAGTGGCTATGTCAATTTTCGACGAACTCCAACTCAATTATATATTCCAACCATCATTGTACGCAGTATACGTACAACCATGTTCAAGGCTTTTGGCTCATTGTACAATAATAATTACTTTCTCACTTGTAGATTGCGAGTCTCGGCTCTTGGATTTATCTTCATCTGTTTTTGAGAATGGTCAAAACATTTTGTAAAAATTCAAAAGAAAGTGTGTACTATCTTCTTGTGTCCATTTGACGTCATGTGAAAAAGTCCAATCGACAAACTCACTATCGAAGTAACTATGAAACCTGAAGATTTTGAATCCAGTTCGTTGCTCAGTCACCTCTGACATTTGATGTATTTTTTCCATTACTCTCCCTGTTTGTAAAACAAAATTTTCCACAATCTTGTCCGAATCCATAGAGTCCATTTATCGATGTCAATCGGTTTGTCAACGTAAGTGTGAAATGCCCAATGTTATCGTTGAAAGGGGATTTCAGTTATAGGATTATGTATGTGTACTGTTGCATGTTCATACGTTGTGTTATGCAAAGAAAATATTTTGTACTTCAACATTCTTTCATTGACAATAAGGAAAGCATTTCTTTGAAGAAGATAAATAACGGGATATTGTTACTGTAACATTGTAGTTAATTTCCGTTTCAATAAAAAACTGAATATTAGCAGTAGACGAAAATGTTTGCCGAGTGTTTTTTCATGATACTATGTCATTACATGTGCTCAGCCTGAAATAGATAATGGAACACGACTGTAAAAAACCAGCAAAAGCTACTTATGTTTTTTCATACGATATAAACTTAGGGCCCCACAAGCGAAATCTTTTCATTTTCATTTTTTAGAATGGGTGGGTATTCAGAGAGAGTGGTTGACACACATGGGTGCTTACTCAACATGGCAAAGGCGGGGTATGGTTGATTTTATACGTGGGATTATATGAGAAACTTTTTAAAGTATCATTTATTGACTATATTTGTAAACAAACAAACAAACGCCGTTCTTTATTGGCAAATATGAACACAAATACAACTCTTTATTGGTTCTTTATTGTACATGGAAATAGTTATACATAACAAATAAACAAACGCATAAACAAACAAACAAGGAGTCTGAATTCCCTGTGGTTTAACTGCCAATGAGGCGGTTCAGAGAGATCAAAAGTACGCACTGTTGCCAATTTGCAAAGTATTTCAATTTACTCACCTTGTTTTCGTTGCTTTGCTTGCAGTTTGCTCAATTGCCTACAAATGCACAATATATAGATCAAGTATAGTTCTGTCAGCGTAACATGGTTTGAATTCTAGTACACCAACTGGTAATCTCGAGTTTTATAATATCTCTGTAGGTCTTGAGATTTGAGAAGGAAAACAATTTTAAATTTGATCAAAATTACTAAATTGTCATTTGCTCTAGATCTATCAAAATAGAGGTTTACGGAGACGGCTGTATAAAAATTCATGGTCTAGTCACATGCCTCGCGTCAAAAGAGATATACTCATCCCAGAAAGTTTCAGAGCTTTAGCATGGCGCCCTCTGTCGTTCACAAAGAGACATGATCTTTGTTTTTCTCGGGGAATTCCCGATGCGCCTTCATCGGTGTCCCGATATACAGTAAATGTAAAATTCGTCCACATTTGCTAATGGCAGAGGTAGGTAATCCCCAAGGGAGGGGATCGTCAGAACTGTGCCTTCACGACTTTCTTGTCTACAAACAATGAATTTCATGCACTATGTCTGAATGCGCGTAAACATAGCTACAACCATCTTTTTTAGGATCTATGTTGCAACATTTACAATGTATAGAATGACGAGCATGTTTTAACTTTCATCTATTGCCAACGCTCCTTGGATACGGTGTTTTCATTGGTCATGTGGGTCACATATCATCCCTCCCTCTGACCCGCCATAGTTATAGATTATAATAGCACTTAATAAGGCCAAAGTAATTAAGTTGTCACGTGACACGAGTCACATCGACAGGTTGCATGTTCACATCGTTCCGTGAAAACCTTTGCGTTTTCTCGGAAACTTTGGAAGTTTTTACTTCAAAAGTCGCCAAAGAAGTTGTTCGAAGATGGGTGTAGATATTGTTAGTTGGAGAAGTCGGATTGGCTGCTTTTCTCAACCGAAAAATTGGAGAAATATTTTGACTGGGCAGAATGGCGTGACGAGGACTCCATACAAGCGCGGCATGCTGCATAGAGCAATGGCCTACTTGTTGGTTTGTACATTTATTATTTGCGGTGCAGATTTGATAATATCTGGCACAGACTTGTTCTGGACATCATTAGAAGAAACTGGACAGCTATGTCTTGCTCAAGATTTGAGTCAGTGCATGCTGAAGTCCGCACAAAGAAGCTTTCTACCATTTCATGCGAACTTCACCGATCCGTGTCCACCTCTCAGTGCATGCATTCTACAGGTGTCAGAACAAGGTGTTAAAAATTCCGTGTTATCTAGATGTACAGCGACGGATTTTGTTAGCTTTGAGGTCAGTCAGCCATTTATTACACGACTGCTTCAATTATCAGGTGACATTGAACTAAACCCTTGGCCAGAAAAGGATATACTCGAGGCTATGAAATTATTGAAATCTGAAATATTGACCGAAATGAAAAATACTCGCAAGAAATTCGGGGCGAATTACAGGAACTGAAAACTTCCCAGGCAGAGTTGAAAAATTCCTGCTCTGAACTTAGCAATGAATGTAGAGAGCTGAAAACGTCTGTCAGTAAAATAGAGGCTGAAGTAAATGATTGAAGGATAACCGAAATGTGACCGAACTCGATATGTCAGCCATATCTCAAAAACTTGACGAAATTGTGGAGCGTCTAGATCAGCTTGATGACGATACAGACAGACTCGAATCATTCTCCAGGAGAGACACGTAAGACTCTATGGCATAAATGAAGATCCGGGCGAAACATTCGACCAATGTAAAGAAAAAGTAGTGGAAGTTCTAAACCAACACGTCGGCAAAAAATCATGGAACTCAAGAGATATCGTAAGAGCTCACCGTGTTTGCTGTAATTGGACAGATAAACCGCGTCCAATAATTGCCAAGTTCCATCATTGGGATGATAAAGTACTTGCCTTGACCGCGCGACAAAAATTGAAAGAAGTCGGAATTGGAATAGGGAACGATTTGACAAAGCGCCAGCGGAGGACTGTTGCGGATCTTAGGAAACAGGGTAAGACTGCATATTATAAAAACGGCAGATTAATTGTTTCTCAGAGTCGTACTGATGGAGATTCAAGACAAGGCACAAACGGTGGTACAGCTAAATCAGTGACAACGCATGAACGTCCGCGAACGCGTCTGCAGTCCCGCATGCAGGGAAACTCAGACTAGGGGTTCGGCCATGGCCCAAATAATGTTAGTTTTTTGACATGGAACGTTCAAGGCTTGAAGACCAAGCTCCATTCTTTTGATTTTGCAAATTGTTTTACGTCTTTTGATGTTGTTTTCCTTTATTGAAACTTGGGCACAGAGAGATGGGGATTTTTCAAATAATTTCCCAGGTTTTCAGATTTTCGATAACGCTCGAGGGAGAACGGCGAGATTTGGTAGACACCCTGGTGGTGTTTGTACAATTGTACGCAGTCACCTTGGAAAATATGTCAAACAGATTAAGTCAAATCTCCATGATTGTATTTTTCTTCTGTTTGAAGGAGGTATTTTTAATTTAGACAAAGATGTTCTTTTTTGTAGTATTTATATTTCTCCTCGGTACTCTACTGTTTACGAAAAATTGTCCTCTTTAAATGGTGTAGAATTATTAGAAAATGAACTGTGTAACATTCTTGCAAAATTACCCGAGG
Organism: Ptychodera flava; assembly: GCF_041260155.1. Taxonomy (NCBI): domain Eukaryota; kingdom Metazoa; phylum Hemichordata; class Enteropneusta; family Ptychoderidae; genus Ptychodera; species Ptychodera flava. Next base: position 2,082,739 of record NC_091942.1, on the reverse strand, counting down.
TTTATTTGATAATAACTGGGGATTTGAACGCCCGTACTGGTGAAGAACGGGATTATATAATAGATGATGACACAGAACACATTATCGATTGTACGTATGTGTACGACAGAGATTTTTTCAATATGCAACGTGTGTCAAAAGACAAAGAAGTAAATTCCTTTGGTCACTCTCTTCTTTCTCTGTGCTGTACTTTTAATTTGCATATTGTAAACGGCAGAGTTGGTATGGACGCAAATATAGGTGAATATACATGTGTTGCAAATGCTGGTACGAGCGTAGTTGACTACACTATAGTATCGTCAAAGCTGTTTTCTATCCTTTCTTCTTTTGCTGTAGAAGAGCGCACCGAATCCGATCACTTTCCTTTGTCCTTTTCTCTTAAATCAATGGATAAGTCTGATGTCGGGTGCGTGCATGATCATAACACAGTAGCTCTGAAAAAATGTATGTGGCGTCCTGAAAAGGAAACTTCCTTTTTAAATGTTTTCCAGTCAAGTGAAGTTAGGACAAACTTGATGAATTAGTCGCAGATACAAACTCAAATATTGGGGATTTTATCCATGAAATAGTAGATTCATTTATGTTTGCTGCAGACACATGTGACATGGTAAAAAAGGTTTCAACAAATATTTCAAAGTATAGAAAACAACCAGTTTGGTTTGACAGAGAGTGCTCTGTTTTAAAGAGTATAAAGTACTATTTTTTAAGAAAATTTAGAAAGTCGAACAGTACAAATGATTTACAGTTGTATAAGGAATCACGAAATCAGTTAAGAATCTGTGTCGTAACAAACAACGTGTTTACAACAATGATGTAAGAAATACACTAACGTCATTGTCCAGCTCAAATTCAAAGTTATTTTGGGGAACTTTGAGACGTTTGGTATCTTCTTATCCAGCGCAAGTTGATATTATGCCAAGGGAATTTTATGTTTATTTCAGTGAGCTGTTTGCACTCGATGAGTCTTTTGTAGATGATTTTGCTATGTCCGATGACCTAGAAAGTCTTTTAAGCGGGGTTGACATGTTTGAAAACTGCGATGAGATAGATTATGAAATTTTAAATCGTCCTATTTCAAACGATGAGATTGTTAAAGCAATATCTAAATTAAAAATGGAAAAGCAGCTGGGCCAGATTGTCTCTTGGGTGAATTCTTTAAATCCACTAGCAACTTTTTGGTTCCGTATCTCAGTGTCCTTTTTAACAGGCTTTTTGATTCTGGTACTTTTCCAGAGGATTGGTCCAGAGCTATTATCATTCCATTACATAAGAGTGGTTCATTTAATAATCCTGAAAACTATAGGGGAATTTCTTTGCTTAGCATTTTCAGTAAAATTTTTACTTCCATTTTGAATAGTCGTTTGACTTTCTGGTCAGAAGCACTTGGAAAAGTTGACGAAGCACAGGCAGGTTTTCGTGGTGGTTATTCGACTGTTGACAATATTTTTATTCTTCAGTCCATCGTCCAGAAGTATTTATCACGTAAGCGAGGCAAATTTTACTGTGCATTCGTCGATTTTTCCAAGGCATTTGATTCAGTGGAGCGCAAGCGACTTTGGTATATCCTCTTACGAGGTGGAATCAAAGGAAAAATGTTTAAGATTCTATATGCAATGTACCAAGATGTGAAATCATGTGTACGGGTAAAACATCAAGATACAGGTTACTTTGATTGCCCTATTGGCGTACGCCAAGGTTGTATGTTAAGTCCTTTTCTGTTTTCCTTTTTTATAAACGAATTAATTAGTGAAATACAAAATAGAGATTATCGTGGCATCCAACTTTTTCCAGATTTAATAGAAATTTTTTGTTTGCTATTTGCAGACGATGTTGTATTATTTTCAGATACGATTGTTGGCTTGCAACGTCTACTTTATTGTCTAGAGTCATATTGTAAAAATGGAAATTGTCAGTGAACCTAGCTAAGACAAAAATTATGGTATTTAAAGCAGGAGGTTTTCTTTCAAAAGCTGAGAAATGGTTTTTCAATGGGAAAAGAGTACAAGTTGTTTCTTATTATAAATATTTAGGTATTATGTTTTCATGTAGACTGATATGGTCGATGGCAACTAAAACGTTAGCACAGCAATCACGTAAAGCTTTAATGGGTATTTGTAAGGTTAGCAGAAAAATTGGTATGCTTCCTTATAACACATTCTTTAAATTATTCGACACTATGATTTTACCTATTTTGACATATGGGTCAGAGGTTTGGGGTTTTGAAAGACATGACAGTCTAGAGAGAATTCACTATTATGCCTGTCGTTATTTTTTAGGAGTTGCTGGAAATGCACCAAATGTCGTAGTTTTAGGGGAATGTGGTAGACATCAAATCTTTTTATATACGGCAAAACGTTGCATTAAATATTGGACAAAACTTCTGAAAATGCCTTCAAGTAGATACCCAAAGAAATGCTACAACATGCTATATACCATTGAACAATCAGGTGTTAGATCCAAACCAACATGGGTACAGCATATTAAAAAATTGTTGCAGTTATGTAATTTACATGATGTATGGGAAAAACAAGAAATAGATGATGTAAATTCTTTTATGCAAACTTTTGTTCAGAGATTTAAAAATTACCTGTATGATAAGTGGTATAGTGAAGTCTGTTCACTCGAAAAGTTGACATGGTACAGACAATTGAAATCATCCATTGAGCCGGAAAGTATCTTTTTTCTGTGAAGATCCTCGCACATGCGCGAATGCTTGCAAGGTTTCGCACTTCTTCCCATTATTTACGGATTGAGGTGGATCGTAAATTCGGAATAGACCGAGATTTAAGATTTTGCTTACTATGTGATAGAACAGAAATTGAGGACGAATACCACTTCCTTTTAATTTGTCCTTTTTTTGAAAATCAGAGAAGGAAATACATTCCTGTAAGATATTTTAATCCACCTTCTGAAAGGAAATTATTCAACTGATGACGACTGATGATATAGCTACTTTGCAATGTTTATCTGCTTATGTTTTTCATTCAATGCGACTGAGAAAGGAGTTAAATGATATGTAAAAATGTTATAGTGTGTGATATTTCATTTTCCTGTCATTTATTTCATTTGAATACTATGTAAAGTATGATGGGCCGAAGGCCTTATATTACTGAATAAAGACCTTAGACAACTACTTAAGTTCTTTGTTTTGCGTCCCCACCCGCTTAGGTTTTTAAGGTTTTTCATGAAAAACATACACAGTGTATTTGAATAGGAAATTTTAGGACATAATCGCTTAGCTTTTCTGAACTAAAAATTTTGTTACAATATTTTATTTGCTGCAATCAAATTACATTGTGTTAATTTTCTAGTGCGTGTTTTTCAGTCGCTCAGACGCGTATCTTTTCCCATTTTGAGTGGACGCAAAACGAAGAATTTAAATACCTTGGCCTAAGTTTTGAAGGTAAACTCTTTGTATTTAAAACGGAAGTTATGCAAACCACTATGTCAATGACACTTTCACATTTGGTTGAATGTGGTAGGCCAGAGTGAGTGTACATACAACATTTCATACCTTCTATGAGACGTGGCTTGTAACAATCAATAATGTCAAGTATCAAAATTAATGATACAATCTACCATACCAAGGTAATAATGTCCTCTTGTTATATTGTACTACATGGAATTAATGTAAACAATATTTGGTAATTCACCAAGCAGTAATATTTAAGAAAACAACTCATTATAGGGCTGCAGGTCTTTGGTTGTGTTTCTGTAAAATATCACCAACATGTAAAATTCTGACTCACAGTTACTGACATTTTCACAAAGTTTATATTTTTGCAGCTCATTATATTTTATGAAGCAAACTTTTTGCCAAAGATAACTTCATTCCAACAAATTCCCATTTACAGTTTAGCATGCACTGACACACCAAATACAAAGGTGTGATGTGAGACAGTTCTCAAGTTTTTGCAATTCGACCAGAGAATTCAAGAATGAGATATTTGGCATTTTTTGGACCAAAAACAGCAAAAATTGTCACAAAAATACAATATTGCATGTTTAGTTGAACATACATAACCTAGTTAACCCTAAGAACATGCAAAGCAAGTTTCAAAGCAATCAGACAAGCGATTTCAGAGTAAATGAATTTTTGACCAAAAATGGGAAAAACTTTCCACAAAACACAAATATGAAATTTCACCACAATTTGAAGAAACTAAACTAACATTGTCCCTAGGTACCTGTATATGAAGTTTCAAAGCAATCAGAATGGTTAATTCAGAGATAATGATTATTTTGACCTAAAATTTGAAACACTGCCCCAAAAATACAGATATAAAATTTCACCACAATTTGAACAAATCTGACAGATAATTTTGATGTACCAGGCTTTATGGTGCTGTATATGTGTGCTTCAATTGCAACAGTTGTCAACCATTACATACCTCACCTTGGTATTAGATGGACTGTGCATCAAACTGTGTTCAAATGCATGAGTTTGACATTATGATTATTACAACCTAAGGTCCATAGAAGCTATTGAATGTTGTATGTACACTCACTCTGGCCCACATCTAACTAAATACAAGCCAAGTGTCATTGGCAATATGTTTTTTTACTTGAAGTGTAAATTTGAATGTAACTCCTTTAAAGGTGACCAAATGTCAAGTACAATAAATGAAAGTTTGTACCATGAAACCTGTGTTTCTGATCAACTCTTCAAACCCTTGATATCCTCTTAGTTTACCTTGTACTTCACCCTTACCGTTATATATTATCAAATTTTCACTTTGATACTTACTACCTTCTTGAACACTTTTTGTACTATCCTATCTTCTTTGAATAATTATACTGTGCATAACTGTGTGACATACTAAATCTCCTTTCAATGTACAAAATCGAACACAACATAAAATGCTGCTATAAAATGCTTGGAATTCAATTTCAACTTTCTTGAGTCACCGTCAGAATTTGCTCACTGTGGCCAATTCAATCTGAATGGCACAGAAAAGGTTCATGTCACTGAATTTGCAAGAATATGGTTTTCGATGATGGCTTTTGGCGTATGTTAATATTTTATGATATATTATTTGAGTTTTATGATTACGCTTAAAATAGGCTGAATGCAATGTGATAGATCAAAGTTTACCGAGCTCACTCGGAACTGTGTGACAAATCATAAGGCCACTAGAAAAAACCTCTATGTTTTCATGAAGAGGATTGAGCCATGTATCCTTTCGGTACACCTGGATACTGAAGACTATTAAGTTAAAATCAGACTGCTGTATTGGCTTCAACCAAACAAATGTTTTACCTGTGAGTAGTACCACATACCTCCATGACAAGTACACCTGGACCTATTGCCTACCATCGCAAACATGAATAGAATAATTCCCAGTAAAATTCATATATCCTGCAAGTTCTGATACTGCTAACACAATACATGAGTTGTGTAATGTGGTTGAGCATTACTTTTAGTACCTGTGATCTGTATGTTTACTGAAATATTTAAAATTAAATCAAACCACATGAACACATGTCAATACATTTGCATTACCAAGATTACAGATACTCTGTTTTCTTGAAATTACAAAGTCTAATTTTACATATGCCGCCTTCTATCATTCTAATGCAACTTTCAAGTAAAATGATGTTGGTTCCACAACTTCAGAAACACTCCTCCAAAGCAAGGACAGTATATACTGGCGCCCTCTGTTGATAGTTCCATGACAGTCTTCTGTTTTTACAAAGTTGGTCAACACATTGCATTGCAGCATACTGTAGCTGCTACCACGCCCTAACAAACCTAACGTCAATTTTCCTCAAAGTGTGAATATTGAACAAGTTCAAATAATCGCCTAAAAGCAGTCAAGCTATATTTACTGGACATTCTGGTACATTTCAAGTACTTGGAGCATATCTTACACACAGATTTAAGGGGCAAGGTCAATAATTTTTGCTGTTGTTGGTTATTTTCTTGAATGTATCGCTTGGAACATTAGTATTCTTGTGTCAGAGATCAACCCTTGCTTTACTTATTGGCTCAATTCCTTTCATGACACAATTTCTATTACCTGCTTGAACATTTTATGCAAATTAACCTGGCATTATTTTTCTGCCTGCTGTTGAATAGTAAATGTGCAGAAGAAAAAACCTGCAGTTTCATCTCCTACCCTCTCTGCAGGGTTTTGCTACTCTGCAGCTAACAATGAAGACTGAATTTTGAATATTGTTACACTATGATGTCATAGAGAACCTATTAACACTGTTTTCACCAGTCAGTGTCATGTGACCTATTGTTCTTGCAATGTAGCTATTTCTGGTGTACTCATACTGGTAGACTTGTTTTCATTCAAATTGGTAAAGTCCACACTTTGATTCATATACAAATTAGTAAACATCTAACTTTTGCAAACTGAAATTAACTGCATAAGAAGAAGTTATGTCATATAAATTACTGGTATATGTGTTTTTTACTGGGCTGTAAATGAATATTATTGCTGAGAATGTATAATGGTGATGATGTTAGGTATTGCAGTTCAGCATTTGCATTATGCTAGCAGTAAATTGTTAATTCATCTTGTAATGTATTTCTCTTCTATGTTAGAACATGGCTTTGTACCCGAAAATCCCACAGATGTAATTCTTGTTCCTTTGGGGAAAGACAAATGGCTGATTTGTCAAACAAGAGTAATTACTGGCTGATTGCATTGACAAGTGCATTCTACAAAATTTTGGAGTGAGTTCTGCTGAATCGTTGCAAAACACAACGGGCAACCTTGGCTTTCAAAGGGAAACACAATACTAGCTGATATGTGTGTTGTTTCTCTTGAGGTAGAACGCGCCTTGGGGACAGATATTAGGATTCTCAAACTTTTACAATTCTTTTCTGATCTACCACTTGTGAGGGTTCATTTTAAAGCTCTTGGTGTAAGAAACGGTTTACTGGCTTAGTATTTCGAAAATCGAAAATTTTATTTTTGTCCATAGAGTTAACACAGGGATGGTGGCCATTTTGAATTTTAAATATCCACAAATCTTTGGGTTATTTGTTTCTCTAGTACCAAAATTTGCACAGTGACCCCTGATTTTTATTCTTGATTTTGAAAGAGAATGGTTGAAAGATTCCTTACTTTAATAAACCACTTTCGGATTAGATGAGACAGACTTTCGCGATGAACTAAGCCCAGTGCAATTGTGGTCATATAAAGAAAGCTTTCTTGAGACGGAGTGCTTTCTAGGACCATGCTTGATTCCCAATAGTCAATACCTAATGTTTGGTTTGCAGTGTCCGATTTCTTTTATGTACACCAAAGGTGCTAAACAGTTGGAATAAATTTGTGTAGACAGCGACAAAGCAAATGTGACACTGAAACTGACATGTTTGATTAGTCAGAGTAGATACTAATCTGAAAACCTGTGATTCTGGAAAATCGCTTTAAATGACCATCTCATTAACATATTACAATCCTCACAATTGTCAAATCTATGGAGATACATTCCATGAGTAATAAGACATGACTTAAAGCCCCAATAGCTGCGAGTGTGTAATAAGCTGATCTCAAAATATCCTCAGTTTTCAGAGTTTTCTTTGAATAAGATCCACTAAAGGCTTAAAAAGTGTACAACACCATCATAAGTGTCGAAATTGCATGTAAATTCAGACTTTTTAACATCATTTTACATTTCCCGCCGTTTTAAAAAACTAATCATTTGACAGAGAAAATAAAGATTACAACAACAAAATGACAGCCATCGTGTGTTGTGCAAACAAGAAAATGGCATCATGCTTGTTTATTTTACGATCATGATGTGTATATGCAGAAAATACAGCATTTGTGTACTTTTCCGTTGGGGCGCCATTTTATGAGTGCCACACCAGTTTATTATTTAACCTGTTAAAACGCGTAGCCATGGGCCAAGTCAGTGAGCAGTGATACTTGCTTCTATTACGTCCTTCAGTTAGCACCTTTACACGAAAATAAAATCATGAAAATAATGCATGAAATTCGGAGCTACTGGGGCTTTAAGGATGTAGATCGCTGGTCTCATAGAAAACTGGGCATCTCTCTGACGACAAGGGGCTATACAGATATATGTATGGTATATTGAATGGATTGATGAATGGGGTTACAGCAAAGGAACTGACAGTTTTTGCTTTAGGGAGTTACATTCATGTACATTTGTACACATCCTGCCAACTCTATGAATTCACCATTCTTTGACTTGTACTGCTCATCAAAATCATAATGAGAAGACATAATTTATCCAATGACAGAATGCCCAGTGTGATGTCCCCTCTATACGTGCCATATTGCGCATTTCCTCAGTGCCAGTGACATGGAGTATTCACTCTTTAAAAGTGACATCAGAATGATTCCACATGTTGGCAATGTTCCAAGCATGGCATCTTTGCATGGTAAAATTTATATCTTTCATGAAGTATTCTTTCATATGCCAGGGTTCTGGTAACATTCTGAAAACCTGTGAAGTCAGTCAGTTGGGTATGACTGCATTTTAATATTGCCTGTTGAGAAATTTTACAGAAAATTTTACAGTTTTACAATTTACAAGTTTGCAATTTTACAGCGAACCCTTTTTCCAGTCCCATTTCTATAGAACTCTAAGTTAAAAAGACCTCTAAAAACCAAACACCATTCCACACCAAACAATTATCTCAGTCCCGGAACGATTTGGTTTTGACAGGTTTTACTATATATATCAGAGTTTAAGATAACTGCCAGGATCTTTAGAAGGGGTCATTGAAAGGGATGGCAGACATTAATGAAGATACTGTATTTCTCTACCCTGGGATGATAGCTCTGCTGGTGGACAGAATTGTCCCCCAGGCTGTGTTTCATCCAGATTCAGTGATGTATGTATTCGTTGCTTCGATAAAGTTTGTATGCGGTGTGTGATAGTTGAGTGTGGAAGTGTGAGTACTTCTGAACTCTACAACGCGTGGAGAGGTCACAGTCAGAAAAATGTAACAACTCAGCTTGATGATTAAACCACTCCTTTTTTGCTCATGTGTTTACACACGTGGGCATATGTCGCAGCAATGTCTGTCTGTCTGTCTGTCCATCTGTGTGTCTGTCTGTCTGTCTGTTGGTCCATTTTCACAAAAACGGCTTATCAGATCAGAATCGAATCTGGTACATATATTCAGTTAGCAAATGGCAAGAACTGATAAGTTTTTGGTGGGTCTGGCTTGCATACTTTTTGCTCATTTGCATAATTAATGATTTTAGAAAAATGGATATATATTAAAAACAACTACACAAAATTTGATGAGATTTGCTACAAATGTTGATCACACCAAGATATATCAGCAGTGGAACCATTAAGGGTGACATGAAAGATAAATGCTAATTTGCATATTTAATGAACTTTCCTAACTAGGGATATATGTTGATTTGACTTGATCAAAATTAACCAAACTTGGTATGTATATTAAAGATACTATGATTTAACATTATTGAAAGTCTTTAAGCGTTTTAATTTCAGCCAATTCCTAATTTGCATATTTCATGAACTTTGTTAATTAGGATATATATTTGAAATGACTGGACCAAAGTTGATGAAACTTGCTACATGTATTGAAGCCACTGTGATACAACATTTTTGAAAGTCATTAAACATTTTTACTTCAGCCAATTCCGAATTTGCATATTTAATGAACTTTCCAATTAGGGATATAAATCTGAATTAACTTGATTGTAGTTGTTGAAACTTACTATATACATCAAAGATACTGTGATATAACATTATTGAAAGTCAAAAGACATTTTTACTTCAGCCAAAACCTAATTTTAATATTAAATGAATTTTCATAATTAGGTATATTTATCTTAATGGACTTGATCAAAATTGATGAAACTTACTATGTATATTAAAGACTCTATAATTCAATATTATTGAAAGTCATCAAGCATTTTCTCTTCAGCCAATTCCTAATTTGCATTTTAATGAACTTTCCTAATTAGAGATATATGTCTGAATTGACTTGACCAAAGTTGACAAAATTTGCTACACATATTGCAGATACCATGATACAACATTACTGACAATCACTAAGCATTTTTACTAAAGCCACTTCCTAATTTACATATTTAATTAACTTTGCTTATTAGGGATATATACCGGGATTTACTTGATCAAAGTTGGCAAAACATGCTATGTACATTGATGATTATACCAGGTACTAGATCAAAACAATATCGAAAGTCATTTCACATTTTCATGTCAGCTTATTTATAATTTGCATATCTAATGAGCTTTTCACAGCTCGGCATATATGGCTTGAAGGACTTGGCCAACGGTAATTACACTTGCTAGATAAAGTGGTGATACAATAAGAGCAGTAAAATTACTTTAATATTTTTATTTCAGCTAATTACATATTTGTATACTTCATGGCCTTTTAGAATTAATCGGCGGTGATTATTGTTCATTATGTTGATCATAATAATTTCAATGAAGTTGCAAACATGTGGCAAAGGTTCAAATTTACACATAACTTCAATATATAATGAAACACGTGAGCATTTACAGTTCATATCTGGTTTGAGAGTAGGGATTTGGCTGAGCGATTTTGTCTGTGGCTTCTCCCCTATGTGACTGGATGCCGTATGTTGTGGGTTCAAAGCCCGGATGAAGACACTGTATTTCTTTAGTTTAAATTGTTTTGAACCTACTTGTAAATCACTTGACCATTTTAACAACTTGTGAAATTCATTTGCATATCCATAATCAGCTGTATATCTATCTACCCTTGTTACATATGGATTACGTATTCACTCAAGTATGATTGTCACTTAAGTTTGCCTACAAGATAGATGTAGTTGACTTCTCTAATATTACTGCTGTCCAAGGCTATGAGAGTTTTCTGCCTTAAAGGTAATTCTGGAGGATTCAAGTTGCTAAGTATTGCTTACCAGCCCATGAAAAAAATTATTTCTTTAATTTTATTTGTAAACAATTGTGCAGTCATTTATCAAAATCACTCTTTAAAAAATGGACAACAAAACACCACTCTTAGCTGAACAAACGTGGAAATAATAGAGGGAAAACATTACATGGAACCCTAGCAATGCAACAGCAACATTGCAGAGACTTTGAGATGACAGACAGTTGCACTGCTATGGCCTAGTGCAAGAGGGATATAACATATTTTTTCATTGACATGGTAAGAAAATAGGCTGGAAAGACTTATTATTATTGATTGGATTGACTGATAAAGCTTTTTTATGCTGATTTTGCATTAAGGGCTTCTATGCATATTTAATAATTTAAACTTTTTACAAAGAATTATTTTAATGCTGAAAAAATCCAATTTTGATAGGAGAACAATTGAGAACATATCACTATTGCACTGAGCTACTGATACGATAGAAACCACACTTTACTGATTTCAACAATATTCTTTATTATAAAATAAATGAATTTATTTAATCTTAAAGTATGCAATTCAGTAACTTTCAAAAATATACACACAATCTGTGCAAAATGAGGTAAATGCAGGTACCTAAAGGGCAAGTCTGTTGCACTTCATCTGTTTTGCAAAGGACTTCCTATCCCCTGAATCTTACAGTGTTCCAAAAACACTGAATATTTTAATATGGCAGTTCATCTGCTGAATAAAGATCAGCTTTCTACATGATGCACCATTACCCTGCTCATCCCCCTCAACTACTCAATAAACAGGACTGCAATAATCAGTGATAACATAGACTTTGGACCAAATCATCAGTGATAACATAGACTTTGGACCAAATCATCAGTGATAACATAGACTTTGGACCAAATCATCAGTGATAACATAGACTTTGGACCAAATCATCAGTGATAACATAGACTTTGGACCAAATCATCAGTGATAACATAGACTTTGGACCAAATCATCAGTGATAACATAGACTTTGGACCAAATCATCAGTGATAACATAGACTTTGGACCAAATCATCAGTGATAACATAGACTTTGGACCAAATCATCAGTGATAACATAGACTTTGGACCAAATCATCAGTGATAACATAGACTTTGGACCAAATCATCAGTGATAACATAGACTTTGGACCAAATCATCAGTGATAACATAGACTTTGGACCAAATCATCAGTGATAACATAGACTTTGGACCAAATCATTGTGGTGAAAGGGCCTGTTCCCAAAAATATTTTGATTATTTTTATTCCAAACCTTTTCATCTAATCACTGTTTAAACTCAAATTTTCCATAAGAAAGGTTCAACCATATGAATGAAAACAATAATGTATAAAATAAGAAAGTGATATTGGAAATGTAAAACTTTCAGTAGAGAGTCTGTGGAGATTGTTTGACAGCTAAAACTGTTAGCTGTGAGATGTGCTTGGTTTATTTTGTTTTCTCTCCAGGTATCGTCTCCTGGCTTCCGCAATGGAGGACTCTGTGTTACGCCTACTCATCTTAGTGACATCAACATCTGCATCTGAAATGACAGTGATGGGTTTATACAGTCATATCAAACAAACTGAAACTACTCCATCTACTTCCTGTCCAGTTGAACTATGAAATTCAAAACTTCCTCCATAATGGCATATCCTGTCCAGTTGAAATGTGAAATTCAAAACTTCCTGCATAAATACATCAATATTCAAACTTAAATCACAGAAACTACACTGTCAGCAGTGGCTCTGAGTGTAATCAGCAAATGCTGCTTAATAGTTAAATGAGTGATAGAAGATTTTCTCGTTAGATATCCAATCATGAGCTCTAATGTATGTTTTATTTTCAAAAGTTTTAATACGGCTGAATTTAAATTCAGTGAATAGAAATATAGAAGACTTTATCACTAAACAAAAATTGAGTTATATCCCTATTGCACTAAAGCCATCAATTTGACAGAAACCAAGCTACCAGTGTACATGAAGTTCAATGATAATCTTTCTTGTAAATTACCTGAACGCATACAATCATTACACAGTGATGGATAATTTTGAAATATTGCAACACAGGCTATGCATGCATTTATTTAAGTAGCCAAATAACGCTCAAAAGTTCCAAAGTTACAGGTAGAGTTTCTGCCCTTGTACAACTGTAACTACATGAATAAGGGCTGACTGTTTTATAAGGAAGGTTCACATGTCTGACTGATAATTTCTGGAAAAGTGTCAAATGTTATAACCAAATCTTCTTGTACAGGCAAATCAAGCAACTCATGTACAGTCTGTAATATATACAGAAACAACAGGACATGCAACTTACACAAAACAAAATTGTTCAACTTATAATTACAAATGCAAAGATGGTCATACCTTCATTACTTGTGACAGGAATTTTTATTTCAGTTGATGTCACTGACTCTGGCTGGTCTTGGTTCTCCATTTTTAAACAACCACTCAGAGCATACACATCAAGTTCATGTAACCTTGGTAACCAATCTTTGATCCATTCATAGCGAACCTGAACAACATGATTATGACAGTGCAGTTTAGCAAACCTTCCAAATTGCAGTGAACAAATACAGGTCTGATGTAGGCTGTCAATTTAGATATATTTAAGTTTTGTTTGATTTTCTTATGAGAAAAAATTTGGATGTTATGTTTTTACTGGTAAATTTTACAGTAATGTAACAAAGTCAAGGATTGCTAGGTTCATGATTCTAACATTGCATCAGTTAAGGAGGGATTGCTTTGAACTTTTATTGTAATAAATCAATATGATATTTTAAGTGACACCACCATTAACTGATACGTCACATTTCCACAGACGTGAAAGCTTATGATGTCTGCACAGTCTGCAAATTCAAGCAAGGTGTTGGATTTTATGATTTCCCTAGAAAACTGTTGATGAGAGGAAGTTAGTCTGTGATAGTTGGGAGTCTGTTTTACTTCCTTCGTCTCAAGTATGAAGAAGTACTGGGTATTTACTTTGACTCACGAAATAACCCGAAGAAGAGCTGTCTCAAAATTAATATTCATATTCCTTTTTTGTGGCAAGGAGAATGGAAGTGCATGCCTACAAATGCCATACTATAGTCCTTTTCAATACAGTTCAGTATTCAATAAGTAAATAAACCACTTTCTTTTAATATTGCTTGTAAAAGCAAGGCATGTACTGATCAGTGACAAGCAAATGACTGTTATACGTTTCCAGTCAACATGAAAACCATTTAGAACTGTTACATTTAATAGCACTGTCAATGTATTACACAGATATTATCCAAATAGCAGTAGGATTCAAAGTAAGCTATCTCTATAGATTAAAGTATGGTATTATCATGCAGATCATTTCACCGTGCTACTTTTTAAACTCAAATTCTGAAAAATACAACACAGTGATCATCATTGTCTAAAACACAGATAATGAATGGGGAATTTTAATTGTGTCTAATATTTGATCTGTTTCATTGCTGGTACAGTATCAAAAACACTTTGCCAGAAAAGATATTACACTTCCCTGCTTACAAATCCAATGACTTTATAATAACAGTTCCACTGCCTGGTAATGTTGGGTATTTTAAAGAATTCAACTTCTGACAGACAATCTGATTTGCCTACAGTACACTATTTACTGACAATGGATATCAATCACATTCTTGATGAGATATACGATACATTGTTGTGTTTGTATTCCACAAAGACAACTTTGCTGACATCTGATATATTTGATATTTGGTTTTCAACACCTGTCACTGAGATTGCTCTTTGAGATTGTACATTGTTGCCATGGCAACTGCTTCCTGCCTCAGAGCCAAATCAGTTGAAAGTCACTTTGGATTGTAACAGTTCTCAATGAGGAACTGCTTTATTATTTCATGACGTTGCAATCTGGACAATATTTTTTGTTTGCTGTGAAAAATAAGAGCCTTTCCCTTTTCAGAGATTAAGTCTGTTGCATTTCACATGAAAATATAAGACAAGGTATTGATAGAACACAAACCATCTTGCATGTTTTTATTATCTGCAGCACAATTATTTATATTTGGAAAGATGCAAACAGTGACTACATGCCTATATAAGAATGAAAATGTCACAAGTTCAGCCATGGCAACATTTGAAATAGGCTTGTTTCAATCCATGGAAACAATTTATTTCATCACTGTTATATCCGTCTATGTGAGTTGGGAACATCATCTGGATAATGCCCAGCTTTCACATTGTGCCCTCTATTTCTCTTTTCAAAGGCTCTGACTTTGACAACAGTTGATGCACAGCTGCTTGGAAATGCCCATTCTAAGTTTTGTCAATATTACCATAAAATGAAATGTTTTCAGATTTTTTTTATATAATGCTCAATCTTCTTCAAAAGTGTTCTGCTGTGAAACTGTTTGTTTGATAGCATTCAAATTTGGCTTGTAGTAAACTTCCCAGGGATGGTTCAGTTTTGTTCAAAAGATGATGAGATTTGTACATTTTTGTGGCTGATTTTCTTTTCCAGTGAAACAACTTTTTCCCTTATATGCCCAGTCTGCCTAAGAATTACCATAAAATTGGTATCATGCAAACTTTTGAGATATATTTATTTTGCTCAGTTTTCTTCAAAAGTACTCTAAAACTGTTTTCCAAATAGCAATCTAATTGGTTTGTATGACCAGGGGATGATTTCATTTACATTAATTCTTACTAGTTCTGATCAAATTTACATATTTTCCCATTTTTTGGCAAAAATTCATCGTATCTGATAGTGATGGTCTGACTCTTTAAAATTTGATTTACAACTTTGAGTGTTATGACAATTAGTATAAAATTTGCATATTGAAATATTTAGAATTTTCTCCCATTTTTTGCTCAACTTTCAATTTTTTTCTGAAATAGTTTGTTCAAATTTGGCTTTTAAGTTCTAACGGACAATCCCTTTAAGTTTTATTTCAATTGTGATGAAATTTGCATAATTATGTGGTTTTTATAGGGCTTGGTTTTCCCATGTTCGGATAAAAGAGTGTTTTCTCTATACCAGCCCTTTGTACAGTTTTGAAATTAAATATGTACCTTCTTTGGCACTTTCAAATGGATTTAGCATAAACTTTGCATATTTAAATTTTGAGAATATTTTTTTGCTAAATATTCTTCTAAATTTTTTTTTTCTCTCCAAAATTGTTCATTCAATTGTAATCAACTTTGGTTTGCAAGTTCCAAGAGATGACTTCACTTATTTTTTTCAAATGACAACGATATTTGCATATGCAGACTTTTTGGGATACTTTTCTCACTTTTTTGTCAAAATACTGTTTCTTCTGATACCATAGTCTCATACCTTTCAAATCCAATATGTAGATTCTTGGACGTAACCGTATTAATTTCATAGTCTTAATTTGGCATTAGAAAGTAGAAATCCCTACACATTAAAGCAAATATAAAACAGTAGATCTATATCAACTGCTCAGTTTATTCAACTTCTGATGTTCACCTTAATCTACTCTGCATATGTGACAACTTCGAAAGATCAATGTTTGGTGCAAAAATTAAGTAATTTATTCTAAATTGAGTTGTCAGTCTTAAGGAGTTCAATATACTTGATTAATCTCTTGATTGTTCTTAGTAGAAAGCAGAATTTTTAAATGGTAAATGGGTTTAAGACAAATTTAAATTTGAGGAACTACGTTCTAGATTATACATATACACTGAACCTCTTGCCATCACCTGAGCATGACTATTACAGCTACATAGCTTCTATAATGTACTCACTGGACACACAGTTCTCAAGAAGACTTTACTGGTCCATACAACTTCATGAAATATCAACCAGTCTAAATCTGCTTCCTGGCCAAACAGCTGATGGAGATAACAAAAATAGTGTAAGGTTAAAAATAATGCAATGTGCTCAAGAAGTGAGGTATAAATCTAAGATCCACCACTGTCAGTGGGACTGTGGATTTACTTTTTGAAAACACACACTTATACAATGATCTATAAAGACAAGAAAGTACTATAGCAAACATTAGGATATTGTACTTGGTTTTTGCAACTTGTACCTGCTCAATAAATCAAAGTCTGCATTCAAACATTCACTAAACAACCTATTGATGTACTGAATGTTGATAGCTGTACACAACATTCAAACGTAGGGTATTTCACTCATGATGTCTCAACTGACAGAAATAAAAACAATCAGCTCTATGACACATCACAGTCATGAAAACATTATTGAATTCAATGCAAACCATACCAGGATGAAGTGACAATCTCTTATTCATTACTGTGCTAAGGAAAACATTAATTCTCCTTTTAAGGTTGTATGCGCCTCGAAAGTGAAAGTCGTCAACTTTTGCTCAAACTTTCCTTAAGGAATCTTTCAACCATTCTCTTTCAAAATCAAGAATAAAAATTGAGGCTTGACGTGCAAATTTTGGTACTTGAGAAACCACCAAGTTACCGATATTTAAAATTTAAAGTGGCTACCATCCCTTTGTTAACTGTATGAAAAATTTTCAAATTTTGAATAACCAAGCCTGTGACAATTTTTCTTACACCATGCCAAGAACTAAAAATGAGCCCCCACAAATGGTATATCAGCAAAGAATTGTAAAAACTTGAGAGTCCGAATATCTGTCCCTAAGGCACGTTCTACATTAAAGTCACAGAAATGAGTGTATCGAAAAATTGTTATGAATAAGGTGTCCAACGTATGATTAGTTGTACAACAAGTTCTACGTGATATGACTTTAAATGAAAAGTCCACCAATTGCCATTGAGTCATGGTACATGGTAGAAAATTGAATTGTATGATGATAAATGCACTAGGTACATGTTGCTGGAGGCTAAAACAGTGTACATATAGACCTGGTCACCTGAGATGTATAGAAGATATTAAAAAGTTAAGTAAAAACAATTATGAAGACGTAAGTGAGTCACCATGACAGGATGTAAATTAATTTGTTTATGTAGCGGAGTTACCCTTTGACCTATGACTGCGTAAGATAAATCCTTGTAAACCATTGGATAGAACAAAGTTTGGATGTAAAGGCTAGCCAATCAAACGCTGCGTGACTCTGTGTTCCTGGGTGAGGTACAGAGTATGTGTGTGTTATATGATGAGTAATTATAACTTACAGCAGAGGATGGATGTATAAACACTGGTGTGCCGTGCCCGTCCATTGTGACGAAGCCTCTGCCTGTCATGGATTTTCTTGCCACTTTGTTGTAGTAGCCTGTACACAAAACCCTGCGCAAAGAATCACTCTGTGCTCCTGAGGGCTCTTTCTCTCTTGGAAAACTAGACGACTACAGACAAAGCATTGAAAGCAAATAGCGTTATTTTAATAAAACATTTTTAGAGAACCTAAGTGTGCTTTGATGGTTACGTGCCACTTTCCACAGAAAGTCTGCTACTATACTGTAGTCTGAGTGATGTTATCTTTTAGTCAAGCACTTGAAAGTCAGCTACTGTGAGTGTGAACATTTAGTTTTCAGCATAGAATGAAAAGAGATTGCTGCTTCTGTGGGCTCAGATACAGTGACTTGAGAATATGGAGCAAGTAGATTTGAAAATAATTCAGCACATCTGACACTATTGTCAGCTTGCTTGTGATATTAATCAGTGCTTGTCTGAGGATGCTTTTTGCTGATCACAGATAGCACAAAACCTCTAGAATAGCTAGTGTTAACAGATGTATAGTAGCTTTCCTTGGGCCATGCATTCTCCAGTCTTGCTGATAATTCACTTTTCTATGATTCTTTGCATTGATGGGCCAAGCATTCTCATGTTTTGCCGATAATTCACTTTTCTAAGATTCATGGCTCAATCAATCCAGTCTCTATGATACTGACACTTATAAAAGTTGTACACTGAACTTGACCTGTCAGTGAAGTGGTTTCAAGCATCAATTTTGAGTGTACTTTGACTCACAGATATTCATTCATGTCATCACATCAGAATTCATACTTCTTTCTGTCTTTATAAACTGCACCGGGGACATTCGGAGCAACAAATCATTTGGTACGAACATTTTGACAACTTCACATTGTGATGAAAATGAGAATTCTGTAGTCATAACATGCAGGTTCTGGATTCCCACTGGTTTCATTCGACCATGCATCATTATGAGACTATACCGGTAGAGACTGTCACATGGCTATCCATGATATGACTTCAATTTGAAATATCCCATGGGAGGGGTGGTTTTAAGAAAGAAACTTTGTGTCAGAAATTTGGTTAAGTCTATATAGCAACAGTAAATTCTGGATTGCAATTGAATTCAGAATCATTGCATTGGCAACTGGGAAGTCTGTAGGTCTGTTTGATACACTCAAAAAAGTGTGTCATTTTAACTTCCATTCCTAGAATCTGTTCATTTGTACATTGGTTCATGGCAGGTATTCCTTTCTTCATAAATAATGTTGAGAGACACTGTGACTATGCTGACAACTGTAATATAAATTCATGTTCAAACCTACCACATTCCCCAAAAGAATCAAATGGGTTTCTTCGGTCAATGTGTACATGCAATTGAAATACAATTATTTCCTTGATTGAAAATTGAATTTGCTGAGAGGGTTGAAAAGACACTCGAGTCTTGGAAACATGATTGCAGTGGGAGCCCTCAATCGCACCTTTGTTACATTTTGTAGGACGTGTCAATACAAGCACATGACTAATGAGGAAAAGAAAAGCAAACTTCAATAATACATGCTGAAAGGGTTCCAAATGCCATCGATAATAGATCCTTGACACTTGATTCATATATTTCTGTTTATTTGGTTCTCACAACAGCAATCAGCCTTCTGTGTAATCATTTTATAAACACTCTCTCTCACTGTGTTTTCATTTTACCTGCATCTGCCTGTGTAGAATTGACTCTAGCTGTTGACATACACTGAATGCCATCTTGATGCTTCTCCAGTGAATGAAATGATCCTGACACCAACGGTGCTGTGATTCACTGTGTGGATGAAAACAAAGATGTGATAATTCCACTTCCAATATGTGAGGCAAGTCTTAGTAATATTATATGCTTGTATAGCATACATTTGGTTGATATGATTTTTTCACTGTTTATTTATGCCAAAACAGTTTCAAAGAACAATGAAGTCACAAAATTAAATAGAGTACATGACCAAATCATAGATGAATTATTGACAGAACATTTGGCAGGATTTTTGAGCAGTGTGACTCTCGGACCAATCAATGAAAACCCTACATGGGAAGCATTGATTTGGTTCTCAAATGAAGGAATCATCAACAATATTTGCTTATTGGACTTTTTTAACTGACTGAACACAGTGACTAAATAAAAACAATAGTTGGACCAGAATCATGACTCACACCAGTAGATGGCCCTGATGAAATTGATTGGACCAGAATCATGACTCACACCAGTAGATGGCCTGATGAAATTGATTGGACCAGAATCATGACTCACACCAGTAGATGGCCCTGATGAAATTGATTGGACCAGAATCATGACTCACACCAGTAGATGGCCCTGATGAAATTGATTGGACCAGAATCATGACTCACACCAGTAGATGGCCCTGATGAAATTGATTGGACCAGAATCATGACTCATACCAGTAGATGGCCCTGATGAAATTGATTGGACCAGAATCATGACTCACACCAGTAGATGGCCCTGATGAAATTGATAGGACTTATCACTGAATGATTCACAGCAGTAGATGGCCCTGATGAATTGATTGGACCAGAATCATGACTCATACCAGTAGATGGCCCTGATGAAATTGATTGGACCAGAATCATGACTCATACCAGTAGATGGCCCTGATGAAATTGATTGGACCAGAATCATGACTCATACCAGTAGATGGCCCTGATGAAATTGATTGGACTTATCACTGAATGATTCACAGCAGTAGATGGCCCTGATGAAATTGATTGGACCAGAATCGTGACTCATACCAGTAGACGGCCCTGATGAAACTGATTTGACTTATCACTGAATGATTCACTGAAAAGCAGTGACTGGATGCATTAACCTTTTGAACCCTAATTGGGGTCAATTGCATGGCGTCACACTGGTAGGTCACGAGTGGGATCAGCTAGGGTTCACTGGGATAATGAACATCACTTATTTCACAAACACCTGAGTCATTCAATGAGAACTATATTGTAAGTTACAGTAAACTATAACCAACAATTTGTCATCATGATGAACAAACCATTTTGAATTAAAATATTTTCAAAGTAAAATGTTCTCAATGTCTATTAAAGATGAGTCCAAGATATTAACATCTCACCTAATATTTGAAAAAGTTGTCAGATGTACTTTCTCAACATTTTTTGTTTCCCGACAATGAGCAATCACCAATTTTTGGTGCAAAAATGTGTTTTGGTAAGAACTAAAGACATGCTGTTACCCACAATACTGCCTGTCTAGTCATGACCCTTACAAGGTTTGACTGCAGCCAATGATTTCTTTATGAGATTACAGATGCTATTGAACTCTGACAAAAGGGACCACTCTGCAGTTATGTATCTCTCCTCTTGGATTCATAACTCAAATTTATCATTTTGACATCAAGAAGGATGATGGTATACCATGCTGAGTAATACATGGGGATGGCTATAATAAAGTTTTTCAGAACACAGTATAATGTAGATTTGATATGGACGATCTCTTCTATCATTTGCCAGCGACACATGCACAGCATTGCAAAGAAGCAGTGCAATAAATCATGACACAGAAAAAATACTTGAGATCTTGTCTATCTGTTCATTTAGATTCATTTGTAACTTTTAAACACTAAAACACACATGAATGAGCAATCAGAAACAAACAAATAGATAGGTAAAAATTTGAAATACAATAAACTAAGAAAAACAATACCTGTCAACAAATACAAATTCATAAAATAAATAAATAAATAAATAAATAAATATTATGGATATAAATATTATCAATAAATAAATATTCAAGTTAACCCTTTCTTTATCACGGTTTGGCCCAAACCATAAACTAAGAAAAACACAATACCCATGAACAAACACAAATTCATAAAATAAATAAATAAACAAACAAATAAACAAATCAATCAATCAATCAATCAATCAATTATTAATAAATAAATATCCAAGTTAACTCTTTCACCACCATGGTTTAGCCCAAACCCCATGGTGACTGTGTACTTGTTTACAGTGAATCGGGGTGAACAAGTGGATGGGAGACTTGTACTGAAGTCATGAAGTTTGCAGGTTTTGTTTCACTGTTGGGGTTATTTATCTTATATGATAAATAGTTTAATATCAAAGCATAGGAAATCACCCTGTAGACATCCATACATTTACAACATTGGATGATTTTTCTGCAACTTTACACAATTACAAGACGGCATAATTTATGTTTCCTGCCGGTAACCAAACCGAGACACCCAATAAAGGAGGGGCTCTCATTAACCCCACAATATGCTTTGAAGCTGTTGCAATGAAGATGTTTCTTTGACAAGAATCTTTGATTAGTTGCAATTGTTAAATGAATTATCACTTGATGACAAAACGTTAATAACTAATTAACTTCTGTGATACTTTTTGAAAGATATAAATGTTGTCGACTGAAATGAAAGGAAACTTAAAGATTTCATGAATGAGTTGAATAGAATAGACAATTGAAGTTTTTGCCACTGTATAATTTGTTGGTCAATTTTCTGTATACTCACAGTACAGAAATAAGATTAAATGCAAGTTTTCATTCTCAACAAGTATGTTAGTGCTAAATAATACAGTTGCTCAGTCGGAAAAAATAGTATACCCACAATGATGAAAATCTCTTATTTAACTGCATATCTGCCATGAATGCTAAAAATCCTCATTGTATGGGAAATGTGCATGTCCAAACCACTAGAGAGATAATTCGAATGTACTCAAAATTATAATCATTAATTTTAATGAAAAAAAATCAGTAATTTAGAATTAAAAAGAATTTTAAAATAAAATGATGTTAATAATCACATTTTATGAAAATAAACAGCTAAGATCTTTATATTCTTTGCATGGAATTTGTACAGAGAACAACTGCAACTCACCATATTTTTAATACTGACAACGTTTAGGCTATTAGGTCATCTGATCAACAAAACTGCACAGTCACTCACAATGTGTTTTTTCTCATAAGTTAATAACAGAGAAAAATGAGCAAAGAATAAGCAAACAGTGTACAACCTCAAGGCGGTAGGGCATTGTACTCAGCAAAGAAAAACATGCCACAAACTACAAAGAACTTTGAAATTTTCAAAATTCTTATGATCTTTTCAATTACAGTGTTGCACCGCATTTAGACATTTACAACTTAGATATAATATGTGAATTCAATACCTTCCGTTAAAGGGCAAGTTTGATTTTCAGATAATTTTAGGTGGTTTTTTCATATTTTTTTGTATTTTTATTATGGTATGATTCCTTCATTTTGGATGACCTAAACTGAGCTCTGAGCTGAAAAATGTATTGTCAGTTCCTATAAAAGACAATCCCTTAAAGAAGATAAAGGGATAATGTTATCAGTGGAACAGATAGAGTGATTTAGATCCTACATTATTCCTGAGGTAGCAATGTCCATGAATCGTACACTCCGGATTGAGGTCCCCAGGAGATTAAACTCCGTTCAGCCTAACAGGATACCAGATAACAAACTGTGTTGATGTGAAGTCAATACCGTGATATAGCGAGATTTATTTGAAGTCAACTCACAGTACGCCAGCTATCATCTATCAACATCGATTTAGAGGACAAGATAGTATGTGGCAATTTCCCGCTAACATATTGTCGTAACCCTACATTTTAATTAATGCATTCATCATCTTGCTGCCTGAAGGAGCATGAAAAGGACATTTGCTCCTCATTCAGGATGTGCATTTAGTTTCCAAACTACAAAACTCTCATCTGTAACGCTGTCTTTCACAGATTTTTTACAAATATTTCACTTGGCAAATTCAAACAAACCAATAAGAGTTTATTTTTACCAAATGCCAATATTTGTACAAAACCGCATGAAAATATAAATAATTTTAAAAACATGCTCAAATTTCCAATGATAATATAGGAATAGTGACTGACAAGCCATCTGAGAGAAACTCTATTTGTAAAAGAAAAAGTAAAATTCAAACATGAAAGAAAGCATTGTGTAGATGGTATAGATAAAATTAGGTATTTATGACAACAGGAGCAGTTTATCTCTGTTACTTGCGTAAACCCTGTTGCTTGGAGGTATAATTTTAGACTTACAGATTGGCCTGGATTGTATACATACCAGTACATATGTCGTTAGGAATCTGCAGGGAGCCCCTCTTCCCAATACCCCCCACACCCAACCCCTCATTCAATTATGGTATCTATACTGGTCCGTTTTAAAAGCTGCTATTCTTCAACATTTTATCCATACAATTATATCATTAAAACTTTTTGCCTGTAGTCTAGACCCCAGATTAAAATTATTACAAAAAGGTGGCTGATTTATAGGTCCCCTATCAACAGTATTACAGTTTACACATCCAGTTTTCCTCCTTTAATTTTTTCTTGTTTTGTTCTAAAACTACAGATATATACTGAAAGATGCTACCATCATTTCATAATCCAGACATTTTTAGTGTGGTAGAATTTTACTTATGTGTTTTTTTTTTGTTTTATAATCCCCATGAAGGTTAAAGGTGACATGACCTATGTATCTAATCAGATAATGGCATAAAAATCAGAATAAAACTCCTTGCCACAGAGTACTGTATGTTTGGTTTACAAAGTATTATGGATTTAAATTATCCAAATTGGCAGCCCGCTAGGTCTTGCTTGGAATCCAAAATGCTTACTTGTAACTCGATCCTTGGATAACTTTTTCTGGCAAATCATAAAACTCAAGTCTGAACAAAATGCTGCTCTGTCTGCTTCATCCATTAATGTAATCAAACTGTAACTCCCAACTTTCCACTTAATTAAGTATCCCAACTGTAAGTTGTATCAAATTTTACATTACTGTAATGATGACTTTGATCACTTTATGATGGAGCTAGATCTGAACTAAAGTTGTTTAAAATGATACACATCAGATTGCAGAAAAGGAAACAGAATTTACGGTGCTTGTGATATGAAGAAACTGTAATAAACAGCTACATGACAGCACTAGATGGAGTATTAATGAATGTATCATTGTTGTGATGTCACGAGAGTAGTAGGTGAGAGTGTATTGTAAATTGTTTGATTACCTTTCTTTACATGTTCGATAGATGTGTAACAGAGTAGCAAAGTCATTGACACCTCCTGCACTCATAGCCAGCTGTGTGTGGGCTTTGCTTGCCGCTATCTGCTGTTTTTCATCACCTGAAAAATGTGAGCATGGGAAACACAATTGAGGATGTTCCAGCTATATAGTGATTGTTGATAACATTGAAGTATGTGGTCAAGTGGATCACAATCTGTTTGATGTGTGATTGAAAGAAGGATAATATGTCAGTAATTAAAAGCCTCATTTGTGAGAATAAAGTAAAGTTGTGGTGCCCGGTGGTTTGTGTGAATAGGAATTGACGAGTTTGTAGTTCTTATTTGTTTTTGTGGACACTTAAGATTGAGGATTCTATGTTGTTCTACACTATCAAAAACTTCTTCAATCTGTGATGGTTGCTTTTAGCACTGGAAGACAAGTGATGTCATTGAAAAATGAACAGAAACTGCTTTATACAGTGTATATTCATGCAGATTGCTGACTGCTGTGTGCTCATCAATTGCCTTGGTAAATCTGGCATGCTGTCTGCCACTCAATGGTTTTGTAATTACGTGTATTGACATAAATGGATGTATGGTGGGCAGACTGGTGATACGTTGATAGTATTTGATTAAATTTCATGCTTGGTTTCATCAATGATTGGGTGTAAGAAGTGGATTGATTTTAAGAGTTGTTGACATTCATGCATTTTGACTTGTCAATAGATGTTTGATTTCACATTATTCAACAAGGGCACCTGGAGTGGGTATGTTTGGTTGCCTGAGTTGGTGGATTAAAATACCTTTACACGGATACTGTGCTGGCAAAGCAGAGATTTCATTCAGAATGACAGTAAATAAGAGAGAAATGAAAGTTGTATGTGGAACTGATTCTTCAGTCTGACACACTGCTTGATTGAATTTGACTTGTTTCTCGGAAAAAAACAGCGGACAGATTGACTCCCCAATGAATGTGTGAGCGGACAGCTCTTTGCAAGTCTGTGATTGTACCTTTGTGTTCTTTTTCCCTGTCAGATTCACACTGTCATATCAAGAATGTTAAAAGCAAGTCAAATGAGGCACTGGCTATCTGATGGTGATGTGAGATAATTAAATGACTGATCTATTACAGATGAAGGGACCAGAGAAGAGATGAATTTATTAACACTGACAGAAAAAGTGAAGAAGTTTACACAATGTTTCGTACATAGATGGCTTTTTACAAGTATAAAAGTATATTGGGATGCAGGAAAGGTACTGAAAAGTAATTGGACCTGGAGGTTAATGGAATAGGTGAAGATGACATAATTTGTTGAATATTTTGTTGAACAGACGGAATGAATGGGTTGGAATTCAAGGATTATAATCATGATTAGCAAAACTGAAATGACTCTCATTCAAAACATAAGAACTTTCCTGCAAAATAAATTATCCTTTTGTTATTAAGTATAAAAAGAATGTATCATAAAACTTTCACAAAATTTGACCCAGCCACAGTAGAATTAAGCTTTTTTTATATTGAAAAAGGGAGACAAGATAAGCCAGGAAAATTGGACGATTTGTGTTATTTGTTTAAATTTACACTACTTTCTCACCGATTGAATGAATGTTTGTAAAACAGTGATTTTCAGCAAAATATGCTGTGTTATGCACAATACCATCTTAAACTTAACTGCACCTAAAATCAATCTCAGATGTGAGAAAACTAATGTTAAGCAATCTTCCCTTAGCGTTTGCATCATGCAATAGAGAGCAATCACTATTTTATGTGACGGATTGAATACACTGTATTGCTCTGTAATTTGCAATCCAGCATTTCATTCAACGTTTGGAACTTTTACAGCGTCTTTTTTTGTTCTGACATCATTGTTCAGCAGAATATTAGAACAAAAGTTACTGTCTAGACGTGATTCTATAAACAACTAATGGGCCATCGTTGTGTCATGAATGTGTTTTGTAGTGATGGATATTGTACAATTAGTGTTTCCATGACGACAGACACCTCTGAGACTGATAAAAGTGATTTGGATGGAGATGAGAGAGTTGCTGTGAAATTCCGTGACTTAATGTAAGAAACTATTTCGGCACCCTCCATTCTTTCCTGGAAGTCTACATGTGGCTTTATATATACCATCATAAAGATACAGTAATAGATTTGCTAAAAGGTCTAGAAGTTAGTGACCAGCTATCAATTTGGAAGGGTATTTAGGAACTGAACAGAGGGTGGCCTGCCATCTACTCATCTATTTCTGCTCCATGTTCTAATCATCTCAGAATGCACTATGGGAAAAATTTCCAAAACCTTCACATTATTTCTAACTATTAAGGTATCTATGGAGAGTTGTTTTGAAATTGATATAATAAAGACACCATTTCATCATTTTCCTTTCATGAGAATTAACAATGCAAATGTTCCAAAAGAATTCACACAAAAACCAATAGTCATGTGATAAGAATACATCTGTACAATTAGGGCATGGTGGTACAAAAATGCTTGCATATTCTATTAACATTTGAAAAATGTTTCAAACAGAGGAGGGCAATGAAAAACTTAAAACTTTTGATAAAAATTTCTTAACCTAGAGAGGAAGCATTTTCTTCTTCTCACTAAAGTATGTTAAATTATTTTAAATCCAGCAATAACAACAATAGAAATTTGTATGCACTGAAAAAGCCAAATGGAATGTGTGTCCTGTCATGTTGACTGTTTTCAGGTGTCCTCAAAGTGCAGTGTATTCTATGATTGCCTCATTTGTTCATTGTTGAATAATTTCGATGGAAACATTGGATGATTGCCAGAGTATGTCTGGACCTGAATATGTGTAATTGCACACGCTAACAGAAGCATGTCAAAGATAGTTGTCTGTCCTTGCGCTATAAAATCAGAAGAAAAGTTGATGATATCGCATGAAAAACAGTCACTATTCAGTAAATTTGGTACCCATGAATGTAAGATGTATAATTACGACAAGGTTATTAACTCTTTGAGCGCCGTAATTTTCTCCCACCAAAATTTTAGTGCAAAATTTTACCAATTTTTATGAGTTTTTCTGAATTTATTTCATAATTTTGGACTAAATGGACATCATATTTCATTGGCTACACTTTCTTCTCAAAATTTGGCAGAAATCTGAGAAAAATTGACTGGGATTTATTTTATAAAGGGGACAAAATAGACTTTGGCGCTCAAAGGGTTAATATTACAGAAATACATCAAATGATGCATTAGAGCATTGGTACTGCAAATTGCCATCCACTCTGCATCACGCAATATGCTGTGCCAATTTTCAATATTTGTACTAACATCAGAAAAGCCTTGCAACCATGCATTATGTACAAATACAATGTTTTTGTTAACAAATGAATTCCTGTCAACAATAATGTTTTAATAGCATCACACACATACAGAATATGTTGATGTGTTTAACATAAGGGACTTTGACATCATTTGGAAGGAGTCAAAGAAATCCAATGTTTTGTAACTAAAACTTTTGACTGAATTCATCAAAATTAACACGTGGAATGACAGGTAATAACCTACTTCAAATTTAATTAAACTAGTTCTTAAATATCATCTTCACACACCTAGATGGAATTTGACTTCCTATGGTTGTGGATCATTCTCCTCAGCAGTGCCTGTCCTTTGGAACTCTCTACCCTTGGACATAAAACCTTGCCCAATGTCAACACTTTTAAAAGACACGTTAAAACAGACATCTTTCAGAGAACATTTTAATTATCACTTAAAGTACCACGCATATGGGCTAACTTTGGATATTAGGTGCTATTAGATAGATAGATAGATAGATAGATAGATAGATAGATAGATAGATAGATAGATAGATAGAGAGATAGATAGACAGATGGATAGATAGATAGATAGATAGATAGATAGATAGACAGACAGATAGATAGAGAGATAGATAGAGACAGATAGATAGACAGACAGACAGATAGATAGACAGACAGACAGACAGACAGATAGATAGATAGATAGACAGACAGATAGATAGAGAGATAGACAGACAGACAGACAGACAGACAGACAGACAGACAGATAGATAGATAGATAGATAGACAGACAGACAGATAGACAGATAGATAGATGAATAGCAAATGTTTCACGTATTTCAGTAGACACAAACATAAGTTTGTACACTATTATTCATTCGTTGGAATCTATAGCCATTGCATCCTTTGTTTTTGTGACATTGTTGGACTTAAACAAAGGAAGAAATGCATAAATAAGCATAGCTTGTTATTCCTACCTGGTCTTATGTAAATGTTTTCCACGGATAACATTGCAGCAATCGGCAACATGACATTGGAGCATCCCATCATGCCGGAATGAATCACAGCACGGGATAATCCAGGAGGTAATGGATAATCCACCATTAGACGTCCTAATCCTGTAATGTGACCATCTCTGAAAAAATAAGATGATGAACCAGGTATTACACTTTCACTGACAGTAAAGGAGCTACAATTCACTTGCTTTTAACACCTGCAACCTATACTGTTGATGCAAACCGATGTTTCTCTACATATTACATTTCTTTTTTGTATCTTCCAGTTTGAAGACTAATTAATGACGCTGCACTCGACACACAAAGTGTGTTCGGCTTGCATGACAGAGATGAACTGACTATATGCAAAGTCTTGACTTTTTGCATAAAATTGAGAAAACTGACAAAACAAAAATTACAGTCTGCAAAGTCATCATTTGAATGAAGTAATATCTTGAAATTGGTGTCCCATCTTCACTTAGGCAATAATGTACCCCTCCCAGCCCAAAATGGACAAAAGAAATTTAATTTGCACGACATGAAGAGCCAAGTGTACATTAAGGAGTGCAAAGTTTGCCTGAGTTCATTATGGGCCAGGAGGGGGTACACTATTTCTATTATTTTATAGTTTTGGCAATGCCAGTGAATTTCTAGATGTAGAAAACATCTCTTAGGCCACAATACTGGATAATAAAATACATTATCAGTTAGAATCTGAGGGATGATTGTCGCAAAATTCACAATGACGAAGCGAAATATAATGGTTATTATGTTATATTGCATCAATACCAGTGAATTTTGTGACGTCATCCTTCCAGATTTAATATTATTGATAATGTATCTGATTATCCAGCATTGTTGCCCAAGATGTACCACATTTCCACTCCATAATATACATGGCTTCACCTCATACAGTACGTTGTGTGCTAAGTTTGCTTTCAGCCACTATGAGCCTTGAGGCGTATAGTACTACCGGTATTGCCTAACTATGCCTAGCAGGTTTAAACTTTTGAATGTTTTTTTCAAAATATATGACACAGTTGGTCATGAAATTGATGATCCCCTAAAATATTTGTTGTTCAAAAACTTAAAAAATAGGATGTGTAGATAATGTTACATAAGTGCTGTATATGAACCCCTCAATCTGCCCGTTGCCGGGTAGTTGTAAATTATGTAGCATGGTTGAATATATGTGTAAGATCAGTATTGGTTCTATTCCCAAAATAGATTGTACCAATCTACCAATACCACAAATTTATAATAATAAGCACCCACAGTTGGCAATATGTAACTTTCTACAGAAATTAGGGTGGGTATTTTACCCAGGTATTCAAAAATAATCAGTTTCATTGATCACAAGGGCAGAAATTTTGCACTATATTATATATTATAGCCCAAACATGGGACTATGTGCCCGAGGGTAGGTGACCATTTGCCCGACGTAAGGAGGGCAAATGGTCTCCTGCCCCGAGGGTACATAGTCCCTTGTTTGGGCTATAATGTTTTTATTACATGCCTCTCTTACACAATTTTCACTCAAAATATTTAGATTTATTGGCAAATGATAATCAAATGCTTTACTTCTATCTTAGACTCAAATCCGTTCAAAATGGAACGATTTTTATCATTGAATGGCGCATTGATATATTTAAACTACTGTTATGCGGTTTATCATTTTTTGCCGCAAAATTTCCCTAAACTCGGATTTCCAATGCAAAACATGATATTTCAACATTTTTACATCAAAACGTTGTCAAGTTGAAAATAGTTCCGGTTCAATTTCAGTCCAGTGATGACTATGCAGCCTGCGACGTCATCAACGCGTTACCATTGAATCCTATGGAGCGTGCGAGGTTCGGTATACGAGGCATGTAATAAACTAAATTGTTCAATATGTCATCAACTTTGAAGTCAAACACAAAATAAACCACTTTTTCAGGGCTACCAAATATGAAAAGAGAACTACCAACACAACCAAAAAATGTAGAATGAATAAGACTTACAGAAAATGATTTTGAAATTTTTAATCTACCATTCCCCTATACACTGAAAAAGTGCGGTTATCAACTACATAAAGATTACCTCAAGTTGAAACTTTCATTGAAAGTTAGGGGTGGGCGTTTACCTACATACAAGCCCACTAGTATAAATACGGTATTGAGAGGTAAATACGGAATTGAGAGAAAAAAAATAAAATTATTTGCTTTCTCCTTCAATAGGAAACAACTATTGGTAGACATATGATAAACTTTTCCCTCAATCCCCATTCTGTACTTCCTACCGTTGCTTATTGTTTCAAAGTGTAGCTCTGCCATCATCTCTTGCTTACTAAAACAATCACAACAAATGCAGAGTCTGTTCAGTAAAATTTGAAACAGCTTAAAACCAAATGTAGAAATCTGACATTTCAGTACTCTTTTGTTAAAATCACCATGGATACTACGGAAAGCATAAATCCTTTACATTTTGTAAAATATTAAAACCATATGAAAGTGAGCTATTCATATGTAAGTGAGACGAGATTCTGACACAGTTTCTATCCATACATTGTTTGGTATTGCATACAAAGCACATTAATAGCCTGCCTGAAGTCCACCCATAACTCAGACTGTTTCTTCTGTTCTCCACTTTCAACC
This sequence comes from Ptychodera flava, assembly GCF_041260155.1. NCBI lineage: Eukaryota > Metazoa > Hemichordata > Enteropneusta > Ptychoderidae > Ptychodera > Ptychodera flava. The sequence goes on along the minus strand of NC_091942.1, from coordinate 2,050,749 downwards.
AGACAGACACTAGCTGGCAGACAAATGTGTGATCACTGGCAGACAAGTTGGCAAGCACATACAGTAGACAGCTCTTCCATCCTTGTTCAGTCTTTTCTGAAATCTCTACTCACACTTGGCAGATAATATTTTATTTAATGACGGATGAAACATGTTCTATAACTTTCATGAACAACTTGATTATTTCATGGCTAAAGAACAGTTGAATGAACACATTCTTGCCATCATGTTACCACAAACACCCTCCTTTCATGAATGGTTTGTCCTGATGTAACAGATTTATCAAACTTCCAGTACAGTTTTATGAAAGATTCTTTTAACAACAGGGACTCATGCTGCTGGTATTGTGAAAATCACACGTACCGATACCGAGACAAATTTGATAAAATTGCTTTAATTAAAATATAGCAAACATTTGTTTGAATGTATACAATAGAAAAACCCAGGGATAAAATCTGTTGGATCCTATAAGTTCTGTGATTTAAAACTGAAAGTGCACTACCTTGAATGGAATATCCCATATCTTTACTTTTTATGTGGTTTGCTCACCCCCTAACTGAAATTTGGAATGTTCCGACTGGTGAATTGACTCGTGTAATCCCAGTTCCTAGGATGCAAGTGCAACAGCCTGATCAGTGGGTCTGAAGCAAATCTGACAAAAGGTACGTATTTCTTTTTAACAATTATCATATTAATGTTGACACTTCATTTCATTGAGCCATTCAACTTCACTGAGACTGAGATATTGCCATGGTTTTCTGTGGAGTTAACGACTTGAAATACATCAACATCACCGGTTTTGAAAACTATACTGACTAAGATTTCACAGTGTTTCAGAGCATTGAAACCTGCAGAAAGCATTTACATTTAAAAAAGAGATAGCAATGAAATGCTGATCCAAGTAAGCTTTGTGTATCATATAACAGAAGGAAACTGCAAAACTGGATAAGACCAAATTAATTCCTTTCGAGACAGAAAATGAAATCCTGAATTTTTATTTCCCAGTCTAGAGAGATCTGATCAACCTGCAGGCAACACTATTTCTCATGAAATTGCCGACACAGTCAGTCAAAACTCTTACTTTCAGGCTTTGCTTTTAATTTATAGTGTTTGGTTTCCAACATGTCAGTACTGTGAAGTTCCTCACTTGAAACAAGTTAAGTTTGTGTTATCAAAATATCATATTGCAGTATTAACCCAAAAATTGCAAAACTGGTAGCAATATAATTCTGTTTTTCTACTTAATTGAGTTTGCCAATTGCCTGGGTAATATTGCACAAACCTGCTGTAGTCAACGTTTGTCATGAAAATAATCTGTCAGTTCTTCGTACTTTTCTACCTGTTCCTAGAAATTTATATACTCTCCAAATTGTATCTCTTGGAAACAGTTTCCATAGATAACATTTCAACTTTCTGACTTTATTTCAAATTTCAAAATGGGAATATGTATTGCTACTACATGTATATCAATTGGGAAAAAAGGAAGATTCTTACAGATATCAAAAATTGCTTGTTTTGCCCTTACATCAATAGAATTTGTAAAATGACATAATCTGGTAAAATATAGCAATGATAGCCATATTTCTGGAAAATCTTTAACATGTAAATCTTGAACTTTGAAACATGATGCTGAGATTAATGCCATAATTGGTTTATAATTCCAGCCGAAATTGCTCTCAAAGGAAGTTGGCAATTACAGATTCATGATACGATATCTTTTGTAAAATCCCTGAATACTGCCAGACTGCTGGTGCCTTAGGTGATATGGAAGCTTTGAGCTGACACCGTGGTTACTAATTTCATGAAGTAACTGAACTACCAGAGAAGGTTCAAAACAAGATGAATGTTAGATTTTCAGACTCATGTGGGAGGGAATCTCTGTAATTTGAACCGAGATGATAAATTGATCTCTTATCATTATATTGGCAATTTCATTGAATTAAAAAATTCTATGACCATACAGAGCTAAGGCTATGATGCAATATTAGTAAAATTAAAGGTTTGAATTCCCACAAGCTTTTTTGATATTCAAGGTTGAGACCTGACAAGATGTAAACAAGGTGTCAGATTGATCCCTATGGGTTTTTAATTCTCAGAGTTCTCACTGTGTTAAACTTTCCTCAGAAGTTTGACATCAGTGGGTGTCCGCACTTCCTAAAGTTGAAAGTCAATAACATTTCAACTGATCTAATGCATCCACTGAAGGAAAACAGTAAAGCAAACTGTATCTCAGTTAACTTTGTAACTGGTTCAGAGGCAAAGTCAGATGTGATAGTATTTTCTATGTCTGGCGTAGTCTTTGTAAAAGACTTGGACGGTGATGAAAAGGTTGAATCTGAAAAGTACGAGTAGTGAATGAAAAAAGGCAACAGAAGTGATTGCATGATGATATAAAAGAGTCATGGGCTGTTTTGCAGTAACTTGCTTATTTACTGTTCACAGGTACTCGTACATATAAGTACTGGTATATTGAACATTTGATTGTAACCGGAGGAAACTTAGATTTGTGAACACACACACCGCTAAGTTGAGGAAGACAGGAGGTTTATTGCAAAAGGAGAATGTAAACGCCAACAAAGTAAGAATAAAGCACAAGATGAAACGGCAAATATAAAGCAGTAAAGGGCATAGAACTAGTGCCCTCGCAGATCTCAAACTAAATACTATCAAAACTTACAATACAAAACAATCAAAATAGAAGTAGCAAACTAACCTACAATAAATATGAGCAAAATATATGGGAGAGGGCCCCTTCAGTCAAGCACCGAGCAACGGTCATTGGTGACCTTGGGTCAAGGTCTGAATGACCTTGATGATGAATCCATCCTGAGAGGCCGCAATGTGGGAAAGGAGTGGAATTCCCGAGAAATGGGGGTCAGGATGGAATCCAAAGCCCAAACGAAGGAAGTATGACTGAAGTGACCCCCAAAAGGAGGGAAGAAATTGAGAATGATGTTAGTAAAGGGTTCTCGCACCCAGGGGAACACCGCGGTGGTGATACGGCCTGGGGGGAGGGGGTCCTGGGGGACAGGTAAACTGTACGAGCCCAGGTGGAAACATGATGAAACGGAGACAAGGTTCTCGCACCCAAGGGATCACCGCGGTGGTGATACGGCTTGGGGGGAGGGGGTCCCCGGGGGACAGTAAACTGTGCGAGCCCGGGTGGAAACATGGAACGAAGACAAGGTTCTCGCGCCCAAGGGATCACCGCGGTGATGATACGGCTTGGGGGGAGGGGGTCCTGGGGGACAGGTAAACTGTACGAGCCCAGGTGGAGGCAGATAGCTAGGTGTAATCACAAAACACATCTGTGATAAAACACAGATTCCACTTTTTTTCACTGGAATGAGGTTTCCTGAAATCACTGCTATGTAGCCTGTAAAGTCAAGGACATAATTCTGAAGTGCTGTACCGGTAGGTGTTTGCAGCTGTGCCATAACGCTGACAATTCTTGAGCAGGATGATCCATGATGTAGAGCAATGCACACTTATACAGGTAAATCTGTCTCTCCGTGTATAATCCCACGCCTTACTGATAGATCTGGAATTCCCAGGACCACACTTTGACGATCATGAACATTTAATTTGTATTCAGAACATGCAGCACACCAGGGATGTTACAAGGTCAAGTTTAAGTACATCTTGGGAGATGTCAAAAACATGCTGTGTGACTTTGAAATACAGATTAATTACAGTCTGACAGGGCTATGCTATTGCTTGCAGGAGTCAAGTACATGTATACGGGCTGCCTTGACGTCGTTGCTAGTACTATACTTAAAATACCTACATTCTTCAAAGGAATTTTCTGTCATACCTATAGTGCTCTCATTAATTACTGAAATCTATCAGAAATTATCTTTTTGTTAATTTTTTCCCTCTCTTTTATTTTTGAATTGTACTCTTACTTTTTCACAGAGAGTGGGTCCTGTATATGTAAATGGAATTTTCCATTTGTACATTCCTCATTACAGGGACTTCCCTATTGCAACTTCTTGCACAATCTCTGATCTAATTTTATCAGGTTTTGGTAACTTTATCTAATATGTCTATAATAGAATTTCATCTGAACTCCAATATATCAATTAAATTGAATGATGCTTCTCCAATCAATAAGACAATGCGACTGAAGTGGGCAGTTCTCGAAACGTTGTGCTAAACATAACAAACTTATTTCCTTTTACAAATTACACACATATCTTCAGAGAAGTAAAATGTAACAACGACCTCTCTTAGAGAACTCTAGACATAACAAATACAACAACAAGCCGCATACTTGTGTGTCTACGTCGTTTTCCCTATGGTTTTGCCCTGTTCTCTCATTATGCAAGGAGGGTCATATCCACTGCTGTATCTCTATTTTGTAAATGCTGGTACTCTGTACATACTGTACAAGGCACTACCCTAGTTAAAAAAACATCTTGGTAATTTGCAGTACGTCACTGATGGAAAATACATAACTACAAGTAAAATCTTTGAGTGCCAAAGTCGATTTTTGTTGCCCCTAGAAATATAATACAGTTTTTTTTCAGATCAAGACAATTTTTCTTCAGATTTTTCCCAACATTTTGATTGAAAACTGTGGCTCATGAAAAGCTGTGTCCATTCTCTCCAAAATTATCACAATAATTACACAAAAATCACAAAAATTAGTAAAATGTTGCACTAGGATTTTGGAGGGAAAAATTACAGTACTCAAAGGGTTAATGTTTCCTTATACAGAAATTGATACAATTATAATCAGTTGATTTATGCTACAAGATCATTCTAAATTTTTCTTTTTGATTCTATATGCATGCAAATTATAAAATATGTAAATTTACAAAACACCTCATTAAAAATTTTTGTTCTGCATGTAATTGAATAAAATTATGTAAATTATGCAAACCGTCAACATAACTTTTTCATCGTGGTTCTCAATTCAACGTTCTTCAGCATTGCAGTGAGGCAATGAAACCAGCCGGGTTACAGTGCTGGTAGACTTCATACACAAAGTCACATATTAAACCGTAAGCTTGAAGTCTTAACAATTTAACTCAATCACATTGTACCAAACAGACTGAAATAAAACACTTTGAACATTTACTCTTAAGTTCTGATTTCACCCAGCGGCAATTTAACCTACAATTTTGTGGCAGACTTTCTACAATTAAACAGTTATTAGTCAGAGGTGGATTTTTAGCTGCCCTGTCAGCAACGTCAAGCTTATCAAATAGGCTGATTGTCCGTCATTGTCCGTCCGACCGTCGTCCATCAACAATTGCCTTGTTCTCTGAAGCCAATGTCCGATTGCTTTGAAATTTGATATGCAGTTCACTTTGGGTGACCTCAGTTAGGTTTGTTCAAATTGAGGTGATTTGCATATTTGTATTTTGGGGGCATTTTTTGCTATTTATGCTCAAAAAGGCTTTTTCCCTAAACTTGCATCACTTCTTGGTCTTTTGGCCAGAGGTCCAGATATCTTTCTTTCATGAATTTGACTTTGTTTGTGTACCGTCTATTTACTGTCTGTTCTGTGCTGTTTTGTGTCTATGTTTACAACTATTGTATTACGAATTCTGACCTAGTGTTATCGGATTATGGATTGGTATGATTGCAATTATTTTGCATGTCTGATTGCTTTCAATTTGATATGCATTTACTTGGGCTGACCTCAGTTATGTTTGTTCAAATTGTGGTGAAATTTGGGTATTTGTATTTTTAAGGCAATTTTTTGTCATTTATGGTAAAAAAATCTTTAAAAATCTCCTTCAAAACAACAGGTCAAACAGCTCTGATATTTGGGATATAGGTCCCTAGGGAGGACTTATTTAGATTTGTTCAAATTATGCAGAAATATGCAAATTTGTATTTTTAAGGCAATTTTTTTTTCATTTTTGGTCAAAAATTTATTTCACCGAAACCGCTTGCCTGACCATTTTGATATTTGGTGTACAGGTTCATAGAGATTATCAAAATGTAATATATTCAAATTATGATGAAATCTACAATTTTTTATTTTGGGGGCAATTTTTGCCATTTTTGTTCAAAAGATTTGTTACTCAAAAACTACTTGTCCGAAAGTTTTGATATTTGGCATACAGGTATATACGTTGTGAAATAATGATGAAATCTGCAATTTTATATTTTTGAGCTGTTTTTATCAGGTTTGGTCAAAAAAGGTGTTTCTCAAAAAAACTACTTGTCTGATAGCTTTGGTTGACATGTTTTTAGGGAAGATCTTAAATGTGATATGTTCAACTTATGATGAAATCTTCAATTGTGTATTTTTGCTGCTTTTTTTGCCATTTTTAATCAGGCCACTAAAATGAGTTCCACCTTCTTCATCAACACATGTGTCTCAAATAGTTATTCTCTACATAACACAGCCGCAGAGCTACCGTATATCAGGTGTTAGGTCATATGTTTAAAAAATATTTATGACAATACAATGATTTTTAATTTTTTCTTTTCCTATGCCTTGAAGGTAATGCCCAACAGTGAAGCAGCATCACAAATATTTTACAGCTCACTTGTTTTGACAGTCACTTTTTCAAGACCTATTGCGTATCACTACTAGCTAAGACCTTTAATTCCATGGCAATATTTGAATGTAGAGCTGATAAGCAATGTGTACCAGGTATAACATTTTCTGCGATATTTTAAAACTTACTTATCAATGGCATCAAAGTAATAGAGTTGCCTCAGGGCTTCCAGCAACATTCTCTCTTCTGGCGGATCAAGATAATGAAAACTGTTGGAAAAGCACACAAAAGTAAAAGTTGAGAATGGTTCATCACTTATTAAAATGCATTTTGTGGAAATAAAGAGGGCAGGGTTAGAGATTGTATGTAGGATTCTATTTCATCTGAATGCATAATTCATAGAATTTTTGAGTGTAAAATGTGCCACAGTTATATCACCAAATCTGCCAACAATAGTACCATGCCATAATCTACCGGTACATCATAATCACAAGTTCCATGGTGACAAACTCGATATATTCACAAACAGCACAGCACAGATAGAAAACAAACAATTAAGTACCGGTACAAACAACAAAGTAAAATCCGTAGAAGAAAAATATATGGATCTCCAGTAAAGTTATGCCACATTGGTAAAGTGTTTGAAAACTTTCGACTAATGTTGAAACTGCCTTAAATACATGCTGCAAAGATTGGCAGTATCAAAATATACACCTTAATAGTCAACTGAAGGGAGCTTCCTAATCAAGTTTCTTTTCATAATAGTATGTGTGATGAGGAAATTCCCTACATGTCCCCAGCAAAATACATAAATGAAGGAATCTAAGTTTGCCAGTAGCTATACTGATTGATATTAAAGACCAGATTTTGTCCTCAAAAAGTCAACTGAAAGGCAAGAAGAAGAGAGTGCTACAGTTATTATACTGTTGTTTCTGACTGCAAGAATTGTTGTGAGTTCATAAGAGCAAGCTCTATGAGAATTGCATTGAAAATCGTCAATTTTGACCTGTAAAATGAAGAAGTGAGTTTGAAAAACTAATTCCAGTTTAGCTACTGTACAACAGTTACTTGTAAAAAGTTCTTGGCATCAATCATTTACTTTGTTTATAGATTGTAATGAAGTTATTGTGTACTTGCTCTGCATTCAAAGAAATCTGAGAGGTATTGTATCTCTGCATTGTCAGGCAGGTTGAAAACAATAAACAAGCAAACCAAAAAAAACCAAAAAAATACAAAAATGCCAACAAAACAAAAAGATAGTGTCCTGCGTAATGATAACCAAATTTTAGCTAGTTAAATTGACTATGATAATTTGAAATGTGGTCTATCAACCGGTGCAGGAAAGACCTGGTGTTTGAAACATAAGTTTGAAATACTGTTACAATTGGTCTAAATGTTGCTACATCAGCAAAAAACATCCAGATGTTATTTGACAAACATTCAAATGTATCAAACTGATCATTTTTGAAGCCAATCACAGCCTTTGAAAATCAAGTGGATAGCTCATGTAAACACTGCACATATCGTGTTTCGGCAGTATACAGCTATAGATGATTGCATCTTTATCATATCTGGGATGTACCTTCACAATACGTAACACATGATATCATGTATACCGGTAGTAATGGGAAAAGAAGTCGAAATTCAACTTGTAAAGAACGCAAGTTAGAATCGACAAATATCACATACATTAACACATGACTGAAATATATTGGGATTTTCATCATGAGAAAAACTTAAATGTTACAGTATGTATCTTCTAGTCATTACCTGATACCTTTAACAAGCATGTAAAATACCAAATTGGCAACATATGAAATTCAAGGAAAACTGGAATATGAATTAGCAAATAAGTAGGGAGTTAATTTGGGTAGACTAACCGTGTAGTGGGAAATTACATGTATAGCAATTAACATACAACAATTCTTAGAGAATAGATTTTGATCCCGTAGTGTAGACACACACTGACATTCCTTATCATTGAACAGACTTGAATAGCATCCTTATCATTGAATAGACTTGAATAGCAATCTACATCTATAGCTTGTCAATGTATAGGAGCTCTGGCAGTTTTAGGACCAAAGTGTTTCCAGCTCTTTAATGCACGGTGTAGTAACTTTATTGCATTCAAAATGTGTTATCATTCCACGTAGTACAGGGAAATTGAAGAGAATTCTGTAGCAAAAGGTTGCAGACAACCTGACGATACATAATTACATTGGAACAATTTTCCACACAAATTGACACAATTGCTCCTGGGACAATTTGTCGATACGCAAAGGCTTAATGCACAAGTTGAACAAAACACTTGGCTTTATTCCAACAGAGATTTTATCACAAACCTATCGCAAATATCACATGAAACTGTTTGAAAGAAAAAAAGACAATTATGAACAATGTCATGACCATACATGACATTGTTCATATAATATAATAAGTATGTAATATAATAATATATAACGATACATATAACTATATATATATATATATATATATATATATATATATATATTTATATATTTATATATATATGTAGATTTATTTATTTATTTAATAAGTATAGCAATATGATGACAAAAGATTTTCAAGAGAAACATTAAAAGCAGCAATCTTAACAGGTTTCTGTGATTATCACAGACAGCTTTCTAAAAAAAAACATTGATTAAATTGATTAAACTTCAAAAGGACAACAAATACATAACATCATGCATGTAAGTATCAACAGTAAATAAATGTGAGAAACAGTGATTGGGGACTGCAGCAGTGGCTGTAAATTTAGTTTTTATGCTACAATACGAATACTCTATAAGCATTGCGTGTATTCAAAGGATTTGTCAGTCAACATAGTCAGTTCACTATCGAATAGCCGGATCAAGAAATTTGCCTGTGAAGTGTAAATAACAAAACAAGAATATTCCTTCTGTATACAGGCTGAAGAGAATGTGATGAGGGTTTCTTTGAATGTGATATACAGACAGTACTAGGGAAAGGATTTGAAATAAACTGTTAAAAACTATAATGGAAATGCTCCCGTGTTTCAGTATATGTTGCAGTTTTCTCTAAATTGACACTTTCTCTGACATTATTGCCAACTAGTTTGTGACTTCACTAATATTATTATGATCAACATCATAAGCAATATCCGTCGCTTTTGTGAAGCTTCAAGTGAAAAATTATCATTGTGTATAGAAATTAGCAATTAGCTGAAATTAAAATCCGATTCTTTTACAGCTGTCATATCATTGTATCACATTATGTAGCAAGTTTAATTGCCTTTGATTGAGTATTTCAAGTTGATATGCTAAATTGTGAAAGCTTAATTAAATATGCAAACAAACAATTAGTTGACGTGAAAATGTATAATGTGTTACACCACTGCAGTATAATTGTATCATCAATATTAGCAATTTCATGAACTTTGGTCAAGTCCTTCGAGTTAAATATCACTAATTTGGAAAGTTCATCAAATATGCAAATTTCTAAATGACTTACCTAAAAACTATCAAATGTCTTTCACTTCTGTTATAAAAATGTAAAATCAATATAACTTTCCAATTTTATCAACTTTTTAGTCCTTCCACTTCAATAAATGTCCCCAATTGGGAATTTCAAAGTTCAAAAATAGGGTGTATATAGCTAGCATGTGGCAGAGACCTAGAATTTGTTACAATTGATGCCAGTTGTTCTTTGTTTTGCCCAATTCTTTTTCTTTACAACTTTTCCATCCAAATGTTGCAAGTGCCCAATGGCAATGATCAAGACTGTTGCAAGTTGAGATTGCCACTTTCCATGCTAAGTACAGGTAAATAATGAAAATCAACTCCCAGTATAGCTGACCAACCACACGTAGGTATCTTCCATCATCCAACATTTAATGCATCTTGAAAAAGTTCACTGGCATCAAGCTGACAAACTGAGCCTTAAAGCAAAAAGGTCATCTTATCAATAGTGACAAAATCTCATAAAATAAAAACCAATTAGCATAAATCTTCCATCACTACAATCTGTCCCCCTAACAACTGACTGATGTTACGACGGCAACAAAGTGGATCATAATTTAGCAGGGTTTCCAGATTTCTTTAGTTTGAAAGGCCGTAATGAAGAACAGAACACTTGTGGCGCATGTTTTCTATTCTTAGATCTGTTTTGCTTACAGACGGAAATCAGCCTTACTCAAACTCCTTTCATATACCCTGACACAGTTTGGGTATTTCTGAATCAACGTATCTCTGACAATTGTGTGTGCAAAATGCATAATTAGCAAGATTCTGAAAGCATTGTACCAACACGAGACATACTTGTTTCTGTTCTACTTTGGTTGATGTCCCAAATTTTTTTAATCCTTGAAACGTGAATAATGAAAATACAGTGGAGAATGCATATATGTGAAAAGTAGATTATTGCCTGACACACAGCATCCTAGGAATGGATCCATTTGACAGTCAAAAGTTACGGCATGGATGTTCCCTTTGGCATTTCGAGCATTATACACACATAAAATTCTATGGTTCTCATTGCAAATGTCTATATGGTTTTATCTGTTGCGCTCAGTGATATCTTCAATTTGTTTGCTTGTACCTTGATGTTTTACAGACTATAAAGTTTCTTCATGCAGTCAATTCATTTGTCAGACACATATTCTACATGTACCTGTGTCACCCATCAATATCAAGGATGGTCGAACACACACTACATGTACCTGTGTCACCCATCAATATCAAGGATGGTCGAACACACACTATCTGTATCATCATGGTCCTTGTGGAGGGACTGTGGTGTCTCCCATCAATATCAAGTATGGTCAAAGAACATGATGAAGGATAAATCAAATTTCTAATATATATTTCACTTTTATTTCTCGTTAAACTCTAAAAAGTACGACATCATTGTTGATCTAACAAAGAGCTTAGCTTACAAGAGCTAGCTGTACTAATATCCTAGAGACATGCACAACTTTTGAGTTTGTAAGACATATATGAACATGTATCCCTCATTTATAAAGCTGAAACATCAAATGGCCATAGCTTAATTAATTTTACAAGCTGACTTACCTTAATATGTTATGAATGCCCATACATTTCAGATTTAGCACCACAGTGGTCAGGCTTGTACGTTGAATTTCTGGAATCATATTCTCAGTCATACATGTGTCAAAAAAACCTCTGCAAAAGGTAAAAAGATAATTTAATTTATAAATTGTTTTAGAAATTAAGAGGTATACATGTTTGAGGTTGCTTTCTGATATGTTAATATTTTGCCATACCCAAGTCTCTATGAGGTCTTAATACTGATTTTATGCTGATCACACAAATTACTGGTAAGACTTTGTGTCAAGAAACAGCAAGACTTACTCTTGCCGAGACATTACCTTCAAAAAGATGGACATTTTCAAAGTGTAGGAATACAAATGCACTACAAATGTAGGTATGTGGTATGTCCATGGATTTAACTCATCAAGGTACAATATGTGATCAAGTTAACGGAATTAATATACATGTAAGACAACATTGACCTTGAAGTAAGTGTGTAATTCACATTTGTCCATGCAAATATTCACTTGTTTAATGTGAATCTAAAAGGTATAGACACTTCTTGTGATCACTATAACTAAAATGCCAAATGATCATCAAAGTGTAAGATTGAGAAATTAATTTTGTGGAGGTGCAATTACTGCTTTGTGCATCACACAAAAATTCCATCAATGTTCAAGAAAGGACAATGAAAATTGTATTGAGTCTGAAAAGTACTGACAAGTAATTATTTCAAGAACAGGAAGATCAAATTACAAGTCTTCTAATAACTGAATTCAAAGCAACAACATTGTATCTCATAATCTTTTGCTAAAATGCACAGTATTATTCCACAATAAATTTCACTTTGTTTGACAGGCAATATTCTCCTGGGCATGCCCTAAGTGATGTAAATGCTTAACTTGTAACAATGCAGTACTGGATTTTCACACATTAAATCAATCACAAATACATGTAACATGTTTCCAAAATTTTAGAACCCTAGATCAATAGTTTGGATAAGATTTGAGAGTTCAATTAAAAAATGTATCATATTGGTCACCTTAGTGACACGCCCATTTTTAATTAGTTTGGTATAACACAATGGCGTTGACAGTTGACATAATAACCCGATCAACTCTGTGTTAAGACTACTTTCATGATGAAATTCCTAGACATAATCCGATATATTATTTGACTATTGCATCATGTCTCTCCAGTAAGTTGCTGAGATTCTCTTAAACTCAAAGTAACATTCAAGATTCAAGTGTCACATACAATATAGAATGAAACAGTCTCAGTCCCAGGTGGGGGCATATTTCTGCATTTCTCAGAATTGCAGATTGAACATTTTCATGAAAGGTCTTAAAACTTCAAACCAGTAATAAAATCTGATATATATGAGGTTAATGGAAAAAAAATACTTTATGGCTTAAGCTGGACGTAACACTGGGGTTAACTGTTCTCGTGATTTCTTGTACGTGAGTCGTCTTTGTATTGCACACTGAAAGATTTACGAACCACACCAAATTATACTATATAGCCATAATAGTATACTCAGTACCATTCATCATGATCTCTACTAAAATCTAATGCGGTTTTGAAAGCAATATTATTATACTCAAAGTTTAACACAGAGTGTTAACTTCTGTATCTACATATGGCAGCTAGAAATACAACATACTAGAAAGTTACGATGATAGGCCATCACAGATCTACCGGTAATGTCTTATGTCAATGACACATGTGAACATTAATTTGACAGAAATTTTTGGCAGTAAATTTAATGACGATCTTTTAACATCATTCATATGGATTCATAAAACTTTTAATTCAATCTGCTCATTATTTAAGTTGTAGAAAAGATCTCCTCATGGAAATGAATCTTTAATCATTAATTTTAGAAAAAATGTTTGCTTGTAAAATTATATATGTTTGGATTCATGAATCATAAGAAATGGCATTTTATACTTTGCTCATTACTGAAGTCATACAGCTTATCGTCAAGGTGACCAATCTTTCAATAGAACAACACTATAGCCACACAATCACATGTCATTTAAATCGTCTGATGAGATGACATTCACCATACATTGCTGTTTGCATACAAAACTCCTGAACTCATTTAAATCTGGGAAATAGCAACATCCTGGGTATAGCTTAACTGCTTGAATACAACCTCCAAGCAACAGGTATTGAATTGAAAAGCTGCACAGTATGAGGTATAAAAATCTGCAAAATCCTATAGTAATTTCGTTATGTTACACCACATCCCAATTGTTTCATGGCATCGTGCTAGTCTTTAAGTGACCTATGTGAGAGCAACCTGAATGCAAAATTAGTTGCTTTCCTGTGGTCTTTCATTCATTCAAGCCAGTGAACATTCTCAGGGCAAAGATATATATTTCAAAGCATTTTAAATGGAAATCTTGGCTTTATATATTTCGGTAAAGAAATTACTCCTTTACAACTGTTGTTAATACTTGGAATTTTAAACATAGTCTTTTAGGTTGATTTAGAAATTGACACTTGGAAAGCCTTTGAGTTAGAGAACCGATGTCACAGTCCTGTAAACGTTACTATTTATAACTTTTAATGAAGGCACTTTTGTTGAACAGCTCCTCAGCTGCAAAATTCCAATCTAAGGCTTTTGGGAAAACAAGTATCATGGTTTCTACTCTACCCGAGCACAAAATAGTGGGATTTCAATAAAAATGTTCTAAGGATTACTATTTTGCATTGAAGTACTGCATTTATAGTACATTTACGTTGACAAACAGCTTTTTAATACAAAATACATACACAGACAATGAAATGAATATAAATGTGTAAGTTGATATCATTAGGATTTTACTGTTGGAAGTGAAGTAAGGACAGTTCATTGGGGAATTTACCAGTAGTTATGTAAAATATATAGAGATACAAGGGGCAGGATTTTATAATTGGATTTAAAGATGTTTTGTATCGTTTTTTGATTATTTCATCAGAAGACCAATTTTGGCTACATGCACCATGAATAAAAGGACACTGAAACAAACAACAAAGTGTAAAAATATTGAGAGCAGAAACAACTATATAATAGTAGTATAGGGAGAACAAATTTCACTGTGTTTTATAATCCATGGAATTTAAATATTGCATGTGGATAAAAAGCCTCTCAGAAACATAAGAAATTTATATCACGTACATAGAAGATTGAAACTAAAATTTGCCATCATGTGAGTGTAAGGAATGAATAGCTCTGAGAATGTGCAACAGTATACACATACATTGTATTGACTGGCCATGAGGGCAACAGCATACGTCTGTACCCTGAGGGACTGTGAGTCACCCCCAAAAACAGACTGTTTCCTCGGCCTACGGCCTCGGAAACAGTCTGTTTTTGGGGGTGACTCACAGGCCCGAGGGGTTAAAGACGTATGCTGTTGCCCTAATGGCCAGTCAATATGTGTTTTGTAACACACCTCATCCGTAGTCATACATAAGAACGTACCATACACAAAAGTTGTCGCATGTAAGCTATATGATTGTAATATGTTGGAGTGGTTCAGCAAGAAAAAGTTTTTGCCGACAGGTCGCAATACTTCTGCAAAACGTTCAATGCACCTTTGATTATCGTCTTCGTTCGTTTCGAGTCCTTGTTTGAAACCAGAGCATTCAGTTCTTCTTCAGAAAGTAGGATAAACCGAGAAATTTCTCGACTATCGTTTCGCTCGTCCGCAGACGGCATCTTTGTTTACATTCCAGTTTGCGCATGCGCCAATGTTTTTTTGACGTCAGCGGGCATCATTTTTCGGAACTGATGCCTGGCAGGCAACAGTTCCGACAAATGATGCCTAATGACGTCGTTTACGTGGATCAGCACAAAAAGAACGCATCCCACGTGACTATCAATTGGCGAATTAAAACACAGACTGCGGATGAGGTGTGTTACAATTCATACTGTGGTGAATACTGAAAGAATTACATTCACAATACTGGCATACACAATGTACAAGTGTGTTCTGAATCTTGATATCTTAACCCTTTGAGTGCTGCAATCTTCTGACCAAAATTTTAGTGCAACATTTTTCCAATTTTTATGAATATTTCTGTAATTCTTTTGAAAATTTTGGATCAAATGGACAGAACTTTTCATAGACTCCAGTTTGCGGTCAAAATTTTCGGAAAAATCTGAAAAAATGTTTGGACCTGAAAAAATATTTTCTGGGTTATATTTTATAATGGTGACAAAAATTGACTTTGGCACTCAAAGGGCTATAGCCATGTATATACAACATGCAGACCTTATAGTAGGGAGGCCAGCAGGTCGCCCAGGACGTGCTGAATTGACACTCAATCACCAGTGACTTAGTCATGTTCAAATTGAAAAACATCGATAACAGGAAAGAAAATTGTGGAAAAAAATACATGAGGCTAAAAATTAAAAATGCAGCTATTCTCGCATGTTTTTTTATTTCTTTATATGAACTACTTACTTTTTGAATAAACTGCAAAATTGAGCTAGAAACGGTACTGGGAACGGCGATCTGAAACATGGCAGCACCTAATATTTACATCGCTGATTTTGAAACGCATTTTTGAAGGTGAGCCAATCAAACATCCCTTACATCGAATACTCATTTGAAAGCCCAGATCTCGCTCTTTCTCGCGATATAAGGTTCTTCACCAACATAGGGCAGTGTATATGACCAAATCCGAGACAAAAAATTGAGAGCGATTTTTCCGAGACCTAACCCGACCAACTCTCAGTGAAACGTCCTCTAGTACGCAGTTTATCATTATTTCTTTTGAATTTTTGCTAGAAAAATGAGAAATTTTGAACAGCTCACGTATTTATTGACGGAGATATTGACCACGCTTCACAGTAAGTGAGGCTACCCACAATTCTCCATGATCCGTACACACGGAGATCACTCATTGAACTGGAGCAAATTTCTTCTGTACACAGAACAGCTCGGTCCATATATCAAATTCTGGGACCATAGTTTTGATAATCATAATTCTCTAATTTCTCACGGTGAATAATGAGAAGATCAATCCCTTTTGCGCAGAGGAGATAGCAATTTTGTGATTTTGTCGACATAGATTTTTGACAGCCATACACAATATTTTCAAGGAAACTAAGGGAATAAGTTGCATCTGTGTTGGCAAAAGAAAGGGAATTGATTTTTTTAAATGTTTGTAACAAAGGAAATTTGCATGTCTGACAGGTGGTATGATGAGACCATCTTAGTTGCTGATAACTTTACCATGACAAGTATGCAATTTTTAGCACCTCCAAACATCGACTTCTCATTCAATTTACTCCTGAATTTTAAAGATGATCAATAATTTTGGAACATAGTTTTAACCAATAATCCTTAAATTAAATTCTAAGTTTCAAATTGTTCAGAAACTGATAAATTGAAGAAGCCTTTACCAAATAATGTCAAATCCACATGGCCCCAGTGGTGATGTTTTGAAAGCCTTTATTTGGATAAAAACTTTTTAGTCCCCACGGACACCGTCCGGGGGGACTTATAGGTTTGGTCATGTCCGTGCGTGCGTGCGTGCGTGCGTGCGTGCGTGTGTGCGTGCGTGCGTGCGTCCGTCCGTTCACGCAGATATCTCAGAGATGCAAGAAGCGATTTCATTCAAACTTGGTACAAGGATTACTTCATATGTCATACAGATGCACGTTGATTTGTTTTGTGATACGATCCAATATGGCCGCCAGGCGGCCATTTTATTACAATTTTTTCATGTACAGAGCCATAACTCAGACATGTTTCAACCGATTTTATTCAAAGTTGGTACAAGGACATTGACCAATGTCATAGATATGCATGTCAATTTGTTTTATGATACGATCCAATATGGCCGCCAGGCGGCCATTTTATTACAATTTTTTCATGTACAGAGCCATAACTCAGACATGTTTCAACCGATTTTATTCAAAGTTGGTACAAGGACATTGACTGATGTCATAGATATGCACGTCAATTTGTTATGTGATACGATCCAATATGGCCGCCAGGCGGCCATTTTATTACGATTTTTTCATGTACAGAGCCATAACTCAGACATGTTTCAACCGATTTTATTCAAAAATGGTACAAGGACATTGAATAATGTCATAGATATGCACGTCAATTTGTTTTGTGATACGATCCAATATGGCTTCTGTGTGGCCATTTTATTACAATTTTTTCATATACAGAGCCATAACTCAAACATGTTTCAACCAATTTTATTCAAAGTTGGTACAAGGACATTGACCTATGTCATACATATGTACGTCGATTTGTTATGTGATGCGATCCAATATGGCTGCGTTGCGGCCATTTTGTTACTATTATTTCATGTACAGAGCCGTAATACTCTCAGGCATATCTCAACCGATTTTATTTAAAGTTGATACAAGGACATTAACCTATGTTATACATATGTATGTCATTTTGTTTCATGATATGATCCAATATGGCTGCATGGCAGCCATTTTGTTACAATTTTTTTGTGTCCTTAGCCAAAACTTGGGCATGTCTCAACTAATTTTATTCACCGATTTTATTCATTGTACAAGGACATTGACCTATGTCATACATATGCACATTGATTTGTTTTATGATACAATCCAATATGGCCACCGTGTGGCCATTTTTTTCCCGATTTTTTCATGTCCGAAACCATAACTCAGACATGTATCAAGCAAATTTATTCAAAGTTGGTACAAGGACATTGACTTATTTATACATATGTATGTCGATTGGTTTCACGAGATGGTCCAATATGGCCACATGGTAGCAATTTTGTTATGGTTGTTTCATGTCGAGAGCCATAACTCTGGCAAGTCTTAACTGATCTTATTCAAAGTTGGTACATGTACATTGACTTACGTCATACATATACATGTTGATTTTTTAAACAGTAAGATCAAATATCGCTGCATGGCGGTGATTTTGTTACAATTTTCAAATGTACAGAGCCATAACTCAGACATATTTCCACCAGTATCATTCAAAGTTGGTACAAGGACATTGACCTATTTCATACATATGCTCGTCAATTTGTTTCACGTCATGTAGCAGTAACATGTCAATTATTGAAGTTTCATAAGTAGGCTGATATGTCAAGAAATACGTACTGCATCAAATTCATGAAACTTTATACAGATGTTAACTGATGTTAAGCTCACATTGCTTTAACATTGAAAAAGACATTTATCAGTGTCATTTTAATTAATTTGTAATTGCATAAGTAATGAACTTTCCTAGTTAGGGTGATATAGCCACAAATTAATACAACATCAAATGTGATGAAACTTGGTACAGAAGTTGATCTCAGAGTGTTGTAAATACTGCATCAAACTTTATGAAATATGGTACCAGTGATAATCTGTCAAGTGTTAGAATTGTATGCAAAAATGTTTTGCAACATCCTGTTGATTAATTTCTAGTTGACTCATTTTCTGAACTTTAGAATGGTGGCCTTCATGGGTTTTATGTTTTCATCACCATGGAACTCATTCTTGGCCATTGAGCACCATCTGTATCAAAGTATTTTTATCACAGACCTATCCTCTCTGAGGACCTGTAATCAAAGTACCCATTAACAAGTGGGGACTGTGTCATCAACGATGACTTGTTTGTAGGTAGTTTTAATGCAGTAGAGCTATTCAAAAGTGTCATCAGCTCAAAAAGACCTTCAATTTGATATATCACTTATGCCATTTGAGCTCAATATTTTCATTTTGTCATTCTCGTTAAGTGTCGTTCATCCGTTGCCATGGATAAATCCAATATGGCCACCATCGTAATCGCGTAATTTTAGGATACATTTGTGTGTGCCATTGAATCTATCTCCATGCCAAATTTGGTACAAAAAGATGTTTTATTAACAAAGTTACAGCAAATTTACTGTAAATTTCAGCTAAAACTCCTTCATTTTTGTCCCATTGTTTCCCATTGTTATTATATGTATTGTCTTTCTACAGAAAGAGTAAAGTGAATGTTTTAAAAAGCTATAAAATTGTAACCGTTCATCCAATTTCGAAAATTAAAAAAATGTTTAGCTTCTCTCATTGAAATCTAAAAAACTACATTAATTAAAATGCAGATCGAACATTTCAAATTTCAGTTGGCCTCCCTACTTATAGGAACTGTACTTTCAGTGAAATCATGCATTAACATATTAGACAATGTGCCAGGCTTGATATCCTTGCAACTTCAAAAATTGGAAACTCATCATAGGGATACCTCTGGAGAGGCTGAATGTATTAAAAAGATGCTTTAAGGAAAGAAATTGCAAAACTGACAGTTTGTGAAAGTAATAGAATTGCCAACAGGTTTTTTTTCACATGTCAACACAACACTTACATTCTTGTATGAGTGTTCATGTTCTGATTGTGACATTTCAATGAGACTCCTTATCTCATGAGAGTTATGTTAATTTTTATAATTCTAATACAAATGACAAACTCACTTAGCACACATGAGAAGGATGGCAAACCTGTACAAAACAGTGTATACAGAGCTCTGCAGTGCCTTTGGTATTGGCGGCATCAAGTCACTTTTCACATAATCTCATTAGAGACAAATCAGATGTGATATGCCATTACACTCCACCGCATACATGTAGAGTGTGGTAATCACTAAATTTCAACAAATTGATCCGTGACACAAAGAACTATTCATTGAATGCCATGAAAGTGACCACCCTAGCGTAATGTGTAGCAAAATCCAACAAGTCAATATCTAATTCACTGGATGCAATGAAGTTGAAGTGAAGTAAAATAACCCAACAGCCTAAGCTTGAATGGATCCAGAATGAAGATACCTGGAAATTTAATGTGCACATATTTGGTAGCACAAAGCCTGCTGTGTATTGTTCAATAAACTGATGTCAGAAGTGCCAACACTTTACTATATGATGATTGATGAGTTACATAATTTTCACTGTCTTGAGTTTTAGTAATTTTGAGATCAGCTGGCTTTAACTTTTTTCATGCACATTTTCCCCTGATCCTTGTTATTCCTTCCCATAGTTTGGTAAACTGACAAAGACAGACAAAACAGGATATGCTGCTAGGATTCATTGGGACTTTCGTTTTACTGATAAACTATGAACTGATGGTAAATACATATAAACTGTTAATCAATAGCACTTTTTTGAGTGACACAAAATCATTAAATACAAAATAGATATTCAAGTGTATTCATGAAAGGACTATTGAAGCAGATGCAAAATAACTGCTGAAAAATCGGGTTAAAAAAAATCTGAGTTCTGTTGGTGAAACGATATTCACAACATCTTCTCTCAAACTGTCCTTCATGTGCTTTCACTGGGGCCAAATTTTCTTACTTTTGGTCACAATAGATTCACTTTAAGACTCTTATCAAGTAGCATTCAAATTTGGTTTGTACTTACAGAGATAACATTATTCTGATTATTCTGATGAAATTTGCATATATAAATATTTCAAGCCTGTTTTCTTGACAGAAATCAACAAAACAGCTGTTTTAGGTGACATTTAGGTGACATAATCTAATTATAATAAAAGTCTAATGCTAACCTGCTATCTAAAAATGGCACATTATCATGTTTGATTGGCAAAACTGACAAAATTTGTTAGTTGCTATGCTATTGCCATTGTTGCCAGGCAAACTTTTATATCTGAGCATCCTACTTTAATCACTCCCATATCTTATGAAGAAATTACAAAGAAACTCAAGTCAATGTGGGTATGGTCATCAGCTTGCCCCACAAATTGATGGCTAAATTGTTCAGCGTTTCAGAATTTTAGCCAATTTGTCTGCTGGAACTCATTTTCTCATTTCATAATGACAGTCTACCAATCAGATGATATAACCTTCCTCACTCCTGCACATTGCCAGGAAAATAAAGTCATTCATCTTGTTAAAACTGTTCCTAACGTTTCATTTTGGTGATGAAAATGGAAGGTTGCTTTAATGGCAGCACTGATTACTGTGTGCAAAATGTTTTATGCGGACCTTTGGACAGTGATAATTACAAAGTTTCCATGATGAACTTTCAAATTTTCAACTCTGATAAAGATTGTTGTTGGCTTTGTGATGGTTGTGCGCCTACATTTTGCCAGTTATTTTGCAAAATAAAAACTAGAAAAGAAACCATGTTAGCGAGATTTTATCTGTACCAATACACTGGCAGAAACACTCTAATGTCCATAGATTATGAATCTTTTATTGACTTTTTGATCATGGATCACTTTTACATAAATGTATTTAAACAGTAAACAAGGCTCAACATGGTTGATGTCATCAGATATCATCACTGTAATGTCTGGTACTTCAGTGAATCAGACAAACTCTCAGCCTGTCTGCAAGCACTGGCAGCTCATCATACTGCATTAATGCACAACAACAAAGCGTGGTCTTTATACATTTGGCCATACTGATAGATAGTTTAGTTGCATGTCTGGATATTACAATCACAATCATTTACATTTAGATATGACTACTTTATCACTTGAAAACTGATATACAGGCAGATGGAGAGTGTGAAAAGAGATGTGCTCTCTCTTTTCAGAAGGTCTGACATCAACACCTGGCATCATCAAATTGTCATGAAATTTGTTAGCTGGAATCTGTCATAACTGTCATACAAGTACATGTATAAATGCTTTCTGAATCCAGTTTTATTAGTGTGTTTGTTTCTTGAGCAGCTTCAAATATCAAATAATGATCATGATTTCGAGCTGTAGTGAACAGTTTGACAGATTGAAAAATATGTGGCAGACCCTATTTGTGGGATAGGATGAGCTCACTCTGTCCAAAACATCTGAAATCACTTCTTGGTTTTGTGACACCAATTAAAGTTTGTATATTTTTGTGTCATGGTTTTGTCACTCTGGGTTTTGTGTTCTTTTATACTTTGTTCACATATACACTGTTCATGTTGTCAAATTTGTTTTTGTAAATAATTATCAGTTATTAACATTTCAGGGCTTAAAATCAACATGTGATATTCCTTTCTTTTCAGTAAATGTAAGTCCTGCTACAAATACAAACTGACTCATTTTACCAAAATTTTGACACCATCATCCCTGCATGCAGAATGTGTATGATTATGGCTGGGAAGAGCTGAATGAAACACTATACATACATTAATAAATAACAATACATGCCAGACAAATCCCTTAATAGTCCCTACAGCAATTCATGGATATTACATTATATTGAAAATATCTTATCTTTTGAGATTGAAGAAGCCAAAAATGCTGATTCTTGTCATGGACGATATTTTACAGTTTCAGACTCCTCTGCAGCCTAGCTCATATAAGGAACAGATTGGTGTAAAATTTCACACACTTCATATTTAGTCTACCATATTGCTTAGGTTTGTAGTGTTTACAAATAGATACCATTACTTCAAAGAGCAGTGAGCAGAAATGTGAAATAAATAGCCAGTCTAGACTCACTTTGTGTAGATTCTGTAACATTTGCCTGCAGCAGTTCTCCCGGCTCTGCCTGCTCTCTGAATAGCTTCAGATCTGAAAGACAACAAACAATGCAGCAGCTGTTTAAAAAGTACATGTTCATGCTATGACTACATGTGACACCTTACATGTACATGGCCAATTTTCTCACAACTCTCAAAACACACTGCATTACCTGATGTGGTTGGAATACTGTACAACATCAATGATAGATTCAATGATTTGAAGTATTTTGTTTGTAGTTTTCTTGGGAAGGCACTCACAATGGGTAAGTAATATAAGTATTAAAGTAATGTACCTGCTTTGAAAAAAGTATAGGAAAGGGATTTTACTGAAATTCTTATAACGTGAAACGGCTGATCACTAGGTTTTTTGACTCTGATTCAATGGCTGTATACATTTGTAGGATCTTTTCCATACTCTTGAGTGATATCAGATGTCTACTTATAAGTATTCCATCGGCAAATTTGGCTCGCCATGTAGATTTCAGTTCGGAGATGCCTCCAGATATTACACATGTACCATGACTTGAGTGGCTTTTAACATAATTTTTCAGGTTCATCAAATTAGTTTTCAGAAATAAAACAACTCTTTTATGTCATTAGTTATTGTGACCTGAATGTAATTACTGTGTTATTGATTTAGAGAAACAGTTTCAGTCAAGATGATTTATATACCAATTTGGGTCATTTGCAATAAAAGTTTTAATTGTGAACAAATAACAGACACTGCCTTAGAAAATGTTCTTACTGCCTTGAAGAACCTAAATCCTGAGTTACATTTCACTTATTATTAAAAGTATAGTATTCAATGACACCAAGGAAAGTTGACAGACAATTATACAGGCAACAATCGAACAACTAAACAAACAACGATGGTTTAAACTCTGTTGAATCTGCTTTAAAGACAACTTTTAATATGAATGATGCAAAGGTCAACAAAACCATTAATTGAAATCTAAGGATGAATGTGACTTGCTTCCATCAGGATGCCTTGAAATACAATAAAATAATATTAAATATAATATTAAATTAAAGAAATAAATGTAAAATCAACCCTACACATGCTGCTCTAACTCCTTGTAAATTTGGACTGCTTATATATGTGCAATCATCTTTCACGGTGCATATTTTTTATTGCATCACTAATAGAGAAAGAAATTATGAGAAATCCCTGAATTAATTGGGGGGGTTCATAAATATAGTATAAGGGGGGCATGCAGTCCTCCTCCTACCTGTACCTGGGTCCCATTAATCTGCTCAAAGGGTCCAAGTTGCTTTCTTTTGATGTTTTATCTACACTTTGTTCAGAAACTAAGTTGATGTACTTCTTTGAAGATCAACATGCAAGGACAAGGCTACAGCACACAGGACAGAGGATAAGATATGTACAATAAATGAGAATAATGATTTGTTTTTGGAAAAAAGGATCATTAAAAAAGAACTATTGCTGGAAATATATCGCTTAGAAATAATGATGTCATCGTGGTGCCATCTATAAGCCGTCACATGCATCTTTGTAATGGAGTCAACCCAATCTCATAAACCCTTTCCTTACAGCTTTTGATTCAATCATTTATTTCATATGGTTTATTAGCTGACATTTTGTTGGATGTTATTGAATCGTATTCAGGAGTTGTGGCAAAGTTTAAAGACGTCATTAGGAATCTGATACAAGTG
The DNA here is from genome assembly GCF_041260155.1 of Ptychodera flava. Lineage (NCBI taxonomy): Eukaryota > Metazoa > Hemichordata > Enteropneusta > Ptychoderidae > Ptychodera > Ptychodera flava. Next base: position 2,026,142 of record NC_091942.1, on the reverse strand, counting down.
GTCTAACTTTGGGATAAACTGATATCATTTATTCAACAAGTGACCTAGTGGCTGGTATAGCTCTGCTGTATTTATGTAAAGAATAACTGCTTTTGACACATGAGTTGATGAAGAAGGTGGAAATCATTTTATGGTTCATTTCAGTGGCCTGACAAGAAATGGCAAAGACAGGTGCAAAAATACTCAATTGAAGATTTCATCATACCAGTAATTTGAGCATACCACATTAAGATCATCTCTAGGAATATGTCAATTAAGCTATCAGACAAGCAGTTTTTGAGAATCAAATATTTTGACCAAAAATGCCCCTTCCCCCCCAAAAAAATTGCAAATTTCATCATAATTTCGATATATCATATTGAAATAACCCCTTGGAACATTTTCACCAAACATCAAAGCTATCAGATGAGCAGTTTATTGAAAAACAAGGTTTCTGACCAAATATGGCAAAAATTGCTCCAAAATACAATATAATGATTTTATCATAAATTTAATATATCACATTTAGTTCATCTGTAGGAACCTGTATACCAAATATCAAAGCTATCAGATGAGTAGTTTTTCAAAAGCTTATTTTTTGACCACAAATGACAAAAATAGCGTCAATGACACTGTAGCTCCCATCCTGGACTATTTAGTGTTTGTTCTCTGGTCAGATATTTGAACATGTGTGAAAGGGATAAAGTGCATGAAGTGAAAATACTTAAATGAAATGTACTGGAGACAGTGAAATATGTTTAATGTAATTATTCAGAATATAAAATGGAAAAATACAGAATTAGATATATCGAATACTGTGATACAACCATTAACTCAACAAGTCATTTACAATGACATAGTCCCCACTTGTAATAGGAGTATTAGTCTTGATGGGGCAGGAAAATGTGGTCATTAAGAAGTATCACTGGAGTGTATATGTTGAGATCTATGGGCACATAGGTCTATGTCGTTTTTCCCAATTTGAAACACATGAGGCATGTCTAAGTTATGGTTCTAAATCGGGAAAAAAGATCAGACCTCTAGCAGTATTGGCCAGCCAAGAAATACATATGTGCATTATAAATGAGGTACAAGATGTGACATCTTAAGGTCTAATATCCTATCAAAATTGGGAGGTATAGAACTTGTGGTTACTGAGATATGCATATATATATGTATAATCAAGGTCAAAGGTCATCGAGGTCACATGACATTTTGAAAAAAAAATTATATTGCTAATTAATCCCTATATGCCAAAAAATCAGATCTCTAGCTCTATTCGCTTGCCTAGAATTAGATGTGTACATAATTAATGAGGTAAAGCGTGTGTTGTCATAAGGTCTCCAATCCTACTAAATACAAAGGACATAGCACTTGTGGTTACTTATTTATTGACATAAACATATATTTTAGGTAAAAGGTCATCGAGGTCACATGACATTTAGTCAAAAAATTTCTCTCCTATAATTATCCCTATATACCAAAAATCAGACATCCAGCTCTATTGGCTCGCTCAGAATGAGATATGCGCATAATTATTGAGGTACAGCAGTGTTTTTGCCCAGAGTGCGTTCTTGCGTCTTTTGACGCAAAATTAGCAACAATGTCCCGCAAAAATACCGGACATGGGTCACAGGGACGCACTAAAATCAGGGCTAGAATTGTAAGTCCAGCGTCCACAGAGAGACTACTTTTTTAGCTACCAAATTACACACTTGATAGCCCGTACAGTTATTGCTTCTCTATTGAGACAATGAAACATTTAAAATTTAGTCTATTTTTTCGTCACAATGTAAACACTATTGGAAAATCAGTTCGTTTGTTACAGTTTACGATTCAGGGTATGAGCAAGGCGATGTGCGTCCACTGAGCCCTGCAGCCTTGAGGACAGACTCAAATACCAGCCACGTACGATCCCGATAACCAGGCAATGATTTCGGAAGCGGAAGGCTTGTAAAAAGAACAACAAACTTTTCACAAAGCAAATTTTATTGACCACCAACTTTGAATGAAACTTTAACTTGTAATACATGTATATGCTAGTACAGTGAAGTACGGAGAATCAAATTTTCAGTCACTATACTAGCCCGGGCACATGGCATCAAACGGAATTGACTGCACGTGTATTTGGTGTACTGGAAGCTCATGACTTCACCTAAAAATATCATCAACCCACAATTTTGTTGAAAAACTATATCCCTGACTTTCAAAGTAGTACTTTGCCTTAAATTTCCCCAGAAGGAATCTCATACAACTCTCCGATCGTCTGCAGGCAAGAGAGATCGAGGTCACCATGCTGAATTCCTTATATAGTCAAGACCCCCTAGCTCGATTGTAGCTGATCTTAACAAGAACCACCTAGCTTGTCAAAACAGCTTTATGGCAATGTGCTATTGCCATCATGAGGATCAAGGAGTTCTCTCAGATATTTGTGTTTTCAAACTTTATTTTTTGCAATTTTCAGGGAAAATTGTCAGTCATTGGAGCAATTATAAAAAGAAGAGAACTTTATAGCAGTAATGAAAAAAACCCAGGTTACAATGTGCATCAAACTGTTGTCTTCAACCACTTCTAGTTCTGGAGTCATAAGCGTAATGAAACATCTTCTTTATTTCTGTTAAACACATGTAATGCAGTCACTGGCAAGAATCACCATAAAAGAAAAATGTGCATGAAATTGATTTTATCATGATAATGTTTTTTACAATTCGAAACTGTAAATACAACGACTTTAAAATGACTTTGCCACAAACCATTATAGGAGACGTCCAGAAATATTAATTTTAAAATGAATGTATACCTTTCTGCCTTGGTGACTTGACTTTGCTTTGCGTTCTTCGCTCACACATTGACCCCTGTTGTAACTGAGTGTCCCCTATTTTGACAATCATGGGACACAGTGTCCACCTTTACAATTCCTGGGGCAAAACACTGGTACAGTATGTGGCGTCATAAGGTGTCCAATCATACCAAACATGAAGGGTGTAGCACTTGTGGTTACCGAGTTACGGAAAATATGTATATTTGAGGTCAAAGGTCACCGAGGTCACGTGACATTTTGTCAAAAAAATTGTTTTGCTAAGTTATCCCTACATACCAAAAATCAGACCTCTAGCTCTATTGGCTCGCTCAAAATTAGATATGTGCATAATTAATGAGGTACAATATGTGGCGTCATAAGCTGTCCCATCATACCATACATGAAGGGTGTAGCACTTGTGGTTACTGAGTTATGGACAAATATGTATATTTGAGGTCAAAGGTCACCGAGGTCACGTGACATTTTGTCAAAAAAATTGTATTGCTAAGTTATCCCTATATACCAAAAATCAGACCTCTAGCTCTATTGGCTCGCTCAAAATTAGATATGCGCATAATTAATGAGGTACAATATGTGGCGTCATAAGCTGTCCCATCATACCATACATGAAGGCTGTAGCACTTGTGGTTACTGAGTTATGGACAAATATGTATTTTTGAGGTCAAAGGTCACCGAGGTCACGTGACATTTTGTCAAAAAAATTGTATTGCTAAGTTATCCCTATATACCAAAAATCAGACCTCTAGCTCTATTGGCTCGCTCAAAATTAGATATGCGCATAAGTAATGAGGTACAATATGTGGCGTCATAAGCTGTCCCATCATACCATACATGAAGGCTGTAGCACTTGTGGGTACTGAGTTATGGACAAATATGAATATTTGATGTCAAAGGTCACCGAGGTCACGTGACATTTTGTCAAAAAATTTTTTTGCTAAGTTATCCCTATATACCAAAAATCAGACCTCTAGCTCTATTGGCTCGCTCAAAATTAGATATGTGCATAATTAATGAGGTACAATATGTGGCGTCATAAGGTGTCCCATCATACCATACATGAAGGCTGTAGCACTTGTGGTTACTGAGTTATGGACAAATATGTATATTTGAGGTCAAAGGTCACCGAGGTCACGTGACATTTTGTCAAAAAAATTGTTTTGCTAAGTTATCCCTATATACCAAAAATCAGACCTCTAGCTCTATTGGCTCGCTCAAAATTAGATATGTGCATAATTAATGAGGTACAATATGTGGCATCATAAGCTGTCCCATCATACCATATATGAAGGGTGGTAGCCCTTGTGGTTACTGAGTTATGGACAAATATGTATATTTGAGATCAAAGGTCATCAAGGTCACATGACTTTTTGTCAAAATATCCGAGATATCTGCGTGAACGGATGGACTCACGGATGAACAACAGACGGACATGACCCAATCTATAAGCTCACTGGACTTCATCGGTGGGGACTAAAAATTGTGTCACTGCATCCTTTTTGCAATATGAATACGACGAGAAACTAAATTTTTATTTTATGTGGCCTTATACATGGGAGTCTATGGAGATCTGCCTTATACATGGGAGTCTATGGACGTGTAAACTAAAAATATGCAAATTTCACCACGATTTGCCCAAATTTGGGAAAGGTCACTCCTATGCACTTCCATACCAAGTTTCAAATCAATCGGACTGGTGGTTTCAGAGCAGGAGATTTTTTGACCAAAAATGGGAGAAAATTACAAAAAAATTCATGAAAAATAGCAAGTCCAAGATACTGACCCAAGATGCGCACAATCATTTCATGTCAGCCCAAAGTACTTACATGCTAATTTTTCATGTAATCTGCTCAGTGGTTATTGAGTTTTTTCAATTTTGACTGTTTTTACATTTTTTCACTTAATTTGCATATTTTTGGCAATGACAACTTCATTTGAACAAAATCTCATCTACAGCCCATCATCCATGTACACACCAAATATCAAGATGAAATGTACAGCGGTTTTGGAGTTTTTGATGTTGACAGACAGACATACAGACATACAGACATACAGACACACAGACATACAGACATACAGACATACATACATACAGACATTTTCCTAGCCTATAAGAATAGCTTCCATTGCCATATATACATATGGCTATGGGAGCTAAAAATACCGCAATTATACGGTGTCGCTCAAATTTGATCAGAATTGGTACATACCAGTATGGGTACCAAAGATCAACAATAAATGTTGTTTCTATCTGTTCAGTGCAGGAAAATTCTATGTTGATGTTATGACAATGATTTCTGCACAGTACAAGCAGAAAAACAACAAGAAATATTTAAAAAACCAGAAAAACAAGAATGACGAAAGTAATTAAGGTCTGAAACTTTAGGTACTGGAGGTCAACTTTAGCAACATGCATAGAAGAAAGGCAGCTAGCCCCCCCTAGTTTGACCATAGACGGTCTTCCTCCCCTCTACTGACGGTCTTCCTCCCCTCTACTGTCTATGGTTTGAGCAGGTCTGTTAATATGTAACAGTTCATAAACAATGACAGGAAATGACTCAAGTCAGTGGAGTAAGATTGTTTAAGCCTGTTTCAGAATTTCGCTTTTTCTTACCTCATTTGCACATTTTTCACACTGGTGTGTTCATTTGAACAAATTCACATCTCAACCCCTACATCTACCTCTACACCAAATACTGAGACGGTAGCTTTGGCGGTATGGGAGCCTTTGTGTGTGACGGACATACATCCGCACATACCCACAAATATACAGACACAGACGCCACTTAGACTCATCATATAAGCTCTTTTTGGTATTTATATATAAAACCAAATATGAGCTAAAAATTGCCCCCAAATTACAAAATAGCGCTGTTCACGGTTACAGGTTTGTTACTAAATATAGCTGTACGCGCGCGACATCGGACACACAGCTTGAAATGCAGACAAATTTTATCAATGTTGCATGCGTGGCTGTTTTTGCAGCTTGTACTCTGAGTCGTGAATATGTTTTTTAGTATTCATTGTTACACTAGCAGTCGCCCACTGAGATGTATTTTCATTTTTCTTGCATGTGTAATTTTCAAAAGCGGAATCTAAAAATGCGGACAAATATTTATTTTTGCATATTAATGAGAGGACAGTGACGTAAACTGTGAACGGCCCTATTGTAGATTTCATCATAATTTAAATATGTCACATTTCAATCATCCCTATGAACTGGTATACCACATATGAAAGCTGTCAAACAAGCAGTTTTGGTGAAACAAATTTTTTTACCAAAAATGACAAAAATTGCGTTAAAAAAAACCCAATTTGCATATTTCTGCACAAAGTGAACCAATCTGAAATAGGTCATCCCTTGAGACCTATATACCAAATATCAAAGCTATCTGACCTGTAGTTTTGAAGAAAGTTTTTGACCAAAGATGACAAAAATTGCCTTAAAAATACAAATATGCAAATTTCACCAGAATTTGAACAAATCTACTGGGGTCACTCAAAATAAAGTGCATATCAAATTTCAAAGCAAATGGACATGCTCTTTCAGAGAAGATTTTTTTTACCAAAAACAGCAAAAAATGCCTTAAAAATACAAATATGCAAATTTCACCACAATTTGAATAAATCTAACTGAAGTCATCCTCAGTAAACTGCATATCAAATTTCAAAGCAATCGGACATGCTGTTTCAGAGAAGAATTTTTACCAAAAACAGCAAAAAATGCCCCAAAAATATAAATATGCAAATTTCACAATGATTGGAATAAACTTACGTGGGGTCACCCAAAGTGAACTGCACATCAAATTTCAAAGCATTTGGACTTGAGTTTGAGAGGAGACGGCAATTGTTGGCGAATAGTGGACGACGGACGGAGGATGACAGAATTAAATCAGCCGTTTTGATAAGCTCCGCGTCACTTACAATGGAGCTAATGTTGGAATCAAGATTATTTTCCTTATTCTTGAATTGAATCTCTGCTTTGCTTCCTTTTGGGAAAATACATTGAAGATATATTATGTGCTTTTTATAATTGCAATATTATACAACCATGCATGTCTTCATGTTCACATCAAGATTTGCAGTTGTAGATACTGTCCCAAAGCATACAGTTTTTATGGGATTAGCTATAGAGTTTACATTTCAGTATATTTGAGTGGGATGTTTACCTGAGTTTACTCACTCTCCGACCTTAAGTTGCTTGCTAACAGTTTTACAAGAGATACCTTCTGATATGCTCTGTCTATTTTCTCGACCCAATAAAAGTTAAATCATAGCTTTGATCCTTTTACTCTACTTAATAGGTACATGTACGTTCACAATTGCCATTAAGGGCAACATCAAATAACATTGTACATGGCATGTTTATATACATGTAGCTAGACATGGTTACCCAGGGTAGTACTAACAAAGTGTGTGGTGTCTCATTGGTTGTTACAATTGTTGAAATATTGCAACCTTGGTCAATCACGGTTAATGCAAGTTATCTATCAGAATGAACTCATCCTGTCCATCAAATGATGCCTTAAAGTCTTATTTTCAGTACATCTAATCAAAAGACTGAATGTTGCATACCTTTGAATAAAGTATAGACAGTAGAGTGAGGAAGACCCTCTCTACAGTCTTGAATAAAATGACCAGACACATAGTGATGTCACAGTCAATCTTAAAGAGGTATTATGTGTAAGTTTTAACTGTGGCACTGAAATTCAAACTCTGGACCATTATATTGATCAGAAGCAGACACACTGAATAATTTAAGTTGGCAGATTTTTTCTGTTCATGTAGCAATTTTAAATGCCACCAATCTACAATCTCAACATAGGCTGACATCTCTTTTGTTTTCACTTATGACAATTGTACGTAATAGTCCAGTTTAAATGACTGAGATTATACCTGAATATTGTGGGATCTTGAAGGTCATTGATCATTTAGAAGAGAAATTACACTGAAAGGAAATCACACTGCTATCTGTGTGCTACTGTGAGATTTATCTCTCAAGTGGCCTGCAATATTACTCTTTCAGTTGAGTTACTTAAAAGCTGTGATTATCAAAAGTAGTCTAGAACACATTTTCTTTGATGTCTGAATTGTAAGCTACGGAAATGGCCAGCCTGACTTTTCATGTGGAGAGGTGTGAACAAAGCAATCAGCCCTGAAATCATGGAGAAATCCTGTGAGTAGAAAGTGCTTTACAAGTAAAAATCTCCACAATTTAGATGAAGTGCTGGTGAATGAGATTGCAAGCAAATGTCATAACAGTCCTTTTTCAAAACAAGGCGACAGACTCATCCGGTAAAAATCAATAACTGATAAACTCCATGAAAACTATTTCCCACGAAACATCCGAGTACAGCTGATGTCCAGTTGAGGTGAATTCAACAATACTGTAGCTGAAAAGCTAAGTGTGTACGGGAAAGTAAATTCACTTTAATGTGGAAACTCATGGCAAGTTTGATCCTGTTTGAATTCCTCTATCACCATGGTAATTGTTGGTTGATTGACATGTGAAATGATGGTCCGTAATCCAAAAACACTTGAAAAAGCTACACGCTACTGCCTTGAGTTAATGAGCTTTGAATATGCTTAGAATCTTCTTGAGAAGGAGAATCTGGAGAAAGGTACATGTAGGTATTACCACAGGCAGCATAGAGCTTGTACATGCAGCTTGCAAATGCATAATTGTACATGACGAGTCAGCACAGGAAATAAGGCTTGTTTAGAGTAGAGCCTGACTGTGGATGAACTACGGTGACACTGGTTAAATACACATTGTGATGTTCAGCATATTTAATCTGCTTTCTATACAATAACATTGCAGTGAGACTGATTTGATCCTTCCTCTACATGTACTAGCTAAGTATTTATTGCAGGGAAATGGATGTTTAATCACTAAAATTAAATGTAACAGTGATAATTTTTTGAAATGGATTTTTTCCGTGCAATACGCACTTTATAACAGTATACATTTGAACGTTAAAAACCCTACTTTCTCAATATTAGAGTTTTGATGAAAATTAATAGGGAACAATTAAAAATCTATCTTTCTGAAAATAGCAGATATTTACAGAGTCAACAATCTTTTTTAATCTTTTTAAAGAGAATTATGAACATTGAGCTATTGACAATGTTGTTTTTGCTCGCTTACATTAGACTGTTTTTTCCATAGCCGCCTTATTTGTAAAAAACAAGCTGTTATTTAATTTGATCTGTTATTTTACTTGTAATCATGGTAAAAACATTGTACTCTTTCATGTAATTCTGCTGTGTGAAATTTCTCTGCAATTACCTCACACATACAAGTACAGGGCCAACAAGCCCCACCTGGAGCAATTGGTATTCATATATGGTACACTAGTGTAGAATGTGATGCAGATTGCTTGTTGCAAACATCTTATGCAGTGTAGTTTTCTTAAGAATGCGTACCACTCAAAACAGACTTCTTATCTGTATTGCCAAACAAACTGAGAGTTATCTTTATTAAATCCTAAGTGACTGCTTCTATCCTGAAAGAAATTTGTATTTATAATGTCTCTTGTGTTGCATTTGAGGATGTCTTGTGTCTCTGAAGGGTACATGTAACTGTCCAATCCCTAAGTTCATTTATTTCCTGTTGTTTTGTATCAGTACTGTTTATCTTGGCAATACTTACATTTCGTAATTTCTAGATAATGCTATACTAGACTTTGTTTTTAGATGCCAAACTTTAACAGGTTGTTTTCAGACTTACAGCTTTTTAATGATAAAAGTTTCGTTCACTTGAGTTTTCCCTCCATGGGCAGCAATAACTATAATGCCTGAAAAAGTTCTTATATTGTTTGTTGATTTTTTGTGCATCATGAAACGCTAATGTCAATGCAGTATTTTTTGCTAAAAAAATCAGCAAAACCAGCAAAAGGGTTATGGACTAAAAAATCTCTACATGTATATGATTACTTTAAGGTAGAGCTGCACGTTGCCAACACGGTTTTTTTCAAAGCAATATTTCTCATCAACGATGACAAGGAAACCGCCTCATACTATATTTTTCAAAAAGCAGAGACTCTAAAGTTTTGTATGGTAGCAGTAGTTTACTCAAAGGATGAAGTGGGTGTACATTTGGGGTAAAAACCTCAAGTTTGATATTAATGATAAAAATTAATAAGTCAAAAACTTGACGATATTATCTGAAATGTAATATTTCACTTGTAAGAAGAGTATATGTAGAAAAAAAACACTATTTTATTTTGCATTATCTATCCTCATTCTAAAATGGCATGGTTTGAAAGACTGACACTCAAAAAAGTAATTAAAATCATGATTACCAAAATTAAAATGCCTCTTATTCAAAATGTAAGAACTTTATTGCCAAACAAAATAGTCGTTTTGTTATATAGCATTTAAAGAACATAATGTGAAAATTTCAGAAAATTAACCCAGCCAGAGTGGAGTTAAATTCTTTGGAAATTTTGAAATTGGGAGGAAAAAGAAGCCAGGAAATAGGGTGATTTGCATGTATTTGCATAAATTAACACTTCTTTATCACAAAACTTACGACTGCCTGACAAGCTAAAAGGTGAGCCCAACCAATATTTTAATCTAGGGTTAACAAATTAATTAAAATTGAATGGATATTTGCAAAAAAGTGATTTTTGAGCAACATTCGCCATGTTGGGTGCAGCGCCCCCTTAATCATGTATCTCTGAGAACTCCGGTAAAAATGGTCAATATATGCCATCCTGTTACAAAAGTGAAGACTGAAAATAGGTCTATTGTATGAGGTGTACAGTACCAGTAAAATATGGGTTATGACTAAGCTTTACTTGCGTATGATTCTGCTGATGAGAGATCTACAGAAAAAAGAATTACCTCTTAAATACCAAGTGAAAACTAAAGAATAGTTTTTTAAATAATTTTGTTCAGCCTGTAGTTAAAAGTACAAGTCACTGTGCAAAAATTACTGCAATATACCGTCCAGAGTCTGATGGCAGACGTCACTCCAAAATTACAGGGAGACACTGGGCCATTTTGAAAAATTTTCAGCAATTTGTCAAAATCTGATGGCAACCTTTAGTTCAAAATTACAAGGAAATATTAAGTCATTTTGCAACAATGCTGCCATTATCAAAACCTGACAGCAGTCTAAATCTGAGTATTTGTGGGTGCAGACGACAGGATTTGTACCAATTCATGCTCCATACACAGGTGACAGTCAAATTGTTTGTCTGACAGAGTTCCAGTCAACTACACTCTTGCTGGGACATGTGCAGTAATGAGTCATTGAGATTGCCTTGCCTACAGCTGTCAGGCAGTTGATAATGCACGATTTTAATTGGTTTCAAGGTACAATGTGACAATAAATAAATATTGACCATTATTACAGTCAAGAGTTACATGCAACACGTCACAAGGTTTAAAGGCTGGAGGCCATCGTGAACCTTGATTGGCAATAAAGTCAGGATTCTGAAGGAAAACAAGAAACTGGAATTGCATCTTTGGGTTGTATCAGTCAGATAAAAATGAATGTCATAGGACGATAATAGGTTGAAATTCTATCCGATGTGTCCTGATTCTAAGAGACAGATGGAAACTGACAAACGCAACATACATACAGTATACATAAACTGTTACCATGGTGATAGTTGATACAAGCTGCCACAAATGGATAATAAGGACAGATACAACATGAAATTTTCTTACACTTCTGACTACTGGGTTAGCCCTGAGCAAAACAGAAACTTTCTGAACAACAGAGTAACTTTTATATTTAGAACTTTGCTCCATTGTACAAATTGATAGATAACAAGCAGTAGGGATGCTGTTTACTTCATATTTTGCCCCGTGGTTAATGCAGCCTTTACGAGCGTCATCAATGGTAAAGATGTCATTGTACCGCAGATTACAGACTGATGAGTATTAGAAGCCATCGGGGAACTCGGGGGGACAGATAGATTTCATGGAAAAGCCATCATAACATCAGAGAGTGTGTATGCATCCCAAACCAATTCCAAACTTTAACTTCAGACAAACAAAAGTATGGAGAATACAAAGTTTTTCTGCCTACAGGCGAAGGATTCAATGTTAAACAGAGAAGTCTTTAAAATGGAATGGGACAACTGACAGTAACTCTCATCAGAACACTGACAGATGAACTATTTAAAATTAGACGATGAAGAAAACAATATCTTGCACTAATTCTTCTTGAATCATCTTCTTGAATCATTTCTGCCAATGCTGAGTACATTCTGTTCATTACAGCTGTTCTGTTTCTGTTTTATGACTGACTCAATAAATTCCTTTACCTTCTAGGGTAATAGAATACCTGATACAAATACACAAGGAAGCAACTTTCCCTCTTGCTCCATGCTTTTTAAAAGAAAAGGAGAAGTTTGGCATCATAGTTTGCAGAAATATGAAGTATTCACCCTATGAAGTGACAGATGTTAATCATTTTGTGAAAATACTGGTATGATGATTTCAAAATTACCCAATAAACACACAACAGCTGAAGTTAAATATCAAGACAACTTTGACACATCTGACTGAAGTGATTGCTAGGGATCTTAAATATGAATTCCAAATAAAGCTATCAAAATACAGAAAATATAAAGTTATGATTATATAATTTCAAATGAGCAGATGGACAGATAGGTAGATGATCAGGCTATCCAAAATTTCATGGAGTCTCATTATTTCGAAGATATTCCAAGTAGATATTGATTTCCTCATCATTTTTTGGTCATTCAATTCAGTTAAACTAACTTCTACATTTCAACATGCTGTTTCGTCATCCAAAGGGTAGTAAAATCTATCCACACAATCAATTTTTTTTTAATTGATGGTGAGAAGGATGTACAGATATTAAATTACACAACTTATCAAACAACTGAAGTGACTGATCCTAGAAGCTCCTTCTGCCATGTAATCTTCTTCAACCACTGTGACTTGAGACTAAAAATTGATGTGCCTGATAGTTTCATGAAGAGAAATCAAGTTGAAAATGTTATCCATTCTGTACAAATAAACTTCCTGCGGCTACGTCAAGGATGAAACTAATCCCATATCACAATGCTCTACTTCTGTATAGTCAGGCAGATACAGAAATACAGTGCATGTACAATGTATAGGCATGGTTTTGATCAATTTTCAAATTAAATGCCATCACGACATTCCCCGTGAATAACTGTTCAATGCAGGGTAAAATAAACATTGTGGAAAACCTTCTTTCTATAGTTCTCTTTAATTGGCACAACTCAAAAAACTTTCATGGTTTTGACTTTACCTGACTTCAGCTGGTAATTTTCATAGCAACTTCCTTCTTTAAGAAAAAAACTACTGAACTGTAACAATAATTAATAAAATAATCATTTTGACTTAATTGCTATGCATGGCAGCATAACTAAACATGATGAGAGTTCCACTAGTGGATTTGAGTACTATATAACTGAAGTATTTCTGAGTTATAAATGGGCCTTTATAAAGGAAGTGAAATTGAAGACTTCCGATGGACTGACGTCAGTTTGAATGTAATTATGGCCATTTTGTCTGTTAGATGTACATTAGGTTTATTCCAAATAATTGGGAGAGAATTTTACAGGGAGGCACGATGTAAGTTTATACGCCGCCAGAAATTCACCGGCAGATGTCAGGATATGCCTGCAAGAAAGTCTGATCAGAACCTATATCATACCCTGAAAAATAGTCTCTATTACAGGCCTTGAAATTAAGGTTTCAGAGTTGTATCAACATGAAGAACTGAATCAGGCCTGATGATGCCTCATATATCGAATGTCCCATGCTCCATAGAATTCAATGGCAACCTGTTGATGATGTAGTGGGCCGCAAAGTCATCATTTGACTGAAAGGGAACCATAACTATTTTCAATTTGACAACTTTAGGGTTTAGAAATTATGATAAAATTACATGTTTTACATAGGATTGACTGTTTTTACAAAATTATGCCCAAAGAATTTCATTAACTGCGTAACAATATGCGCTGTTCGATTATGAAAATCATTCTATTTTTTAACAGATGGATATAAAGCATATGATTGTCATTTGTATGTAAAGTTCCCAAACATTTGGAATAAAAACTAAGAGAGGCATGTAATAAAGGTTAGAGAGCCATGTAATCAAAACATAACCCAAACAAAGGACTATATACCCTCGAAGCACAGACCCTTTGCCCTCCTTACGTCAGGTAAATGGTCACCTACCCTCGGGTACAATAGTTTTATTATTTGGGCAAATATTAGGTGACATTTCTGACAGTATCCAGCACTGTGAAGTCAAGACTGAAATATGGATGTCTGTACAGAGCTGTGTCCAGTACAGAATCTACAGAGTCTCTTGCAGGATCTGAAAATCACCAAATTTCAGAGCTGTACAGATCGGCCAAAATCAGGTCTAATATATTTTATAGTAAAGCTCTATACTCAGTTTTATAGACAAGCGACCTAGCGGCTGATATAGCTCCGCTGTGTTTATGTACAGAATAACTATTTTTGACACATGTTGATGAAGAAGGTGGAAATCTTTGATAACTCAATGCAGTGGCCAGAAAAATGTGGCTAAAATAAGCTGCAAAAATACAAAATTGAAGATTTCATCATACTTTGAATATATCACATCCGATCATCCCTAAGAACATGTCAACCAAAGCTATCTGATGAGTAGTTTTTTGAGAATAAAATATTCTGACCAAAAATGGCAACAATTGCCCCCCAAAAATAAAAATTGCAGATTTCATCATAATTTCAAAATATCACACTTAGTTATACCAAATTTCAAAGCTGTTAGACCAGTACTTTTTGAGAAACGCATTTTTTGACCAAAAATGGGAAAAATTGCCCCAAAAATTCAAAATTGCAGATGTCATCATTGTTTCAATAAATATCATTTAGTTCATCTATGGAAACCTGTATACCAAATTTCAAAGCTATCAGATAAATAGTTTTGGAAATACACATTTTTTGACCAAAAATGGCAAAAATTGCCCCAAAAATACAAAATTACAGATTTCATCAGAAATTCAATATATATTACTAAGCTTATCTGTAGAAACCTGTATACCAAATTTCAAAGCTATCAGACCAGTACTTTTTGAGAAACACATTTTTTGACCAAAAATGGCAAAAATTGCCCCAAAATTACAAAATTGCAGATTTCATCATTATTTCCATAAATATCATTTAGTTCATCTGTAGAAACCTCTATACCAAATTTCAAAGCTATCAGATGAGTAGTTTTGGAAATACACATTTTTTGACCAAAATGGCAAAAATTGCCCCAAAAATACAAAATACAGATTTCATCAGAAATTCAATATATATTACTAAGTTCATCTATAGAAACCTGTATACCAAATTTCAAAACTATCAGACCAGTACTTTTTGAGAAATACATTTTTTGACCAAAAATGGCAAAAATTGCCTTAAAAATGCAAATTTGCATATTTCTGCACAATTTGAACAAATCTGAAATAGATCATCCCTAGGGACATATGTACCAAATATAAAAGCTATCTGACCAGTAGTTTTGAAGAAGAAGATTTTAAAGATTTTTTTACCAAAAATGACAAAAATTGCCTTAAAAATACAAATATGCAAATTTCACTACCATTTGAACAAATCTGATTTAAGTCACTCCAAGCAAACTGCTTATCAAATTTCAAAGCAATCGAACGAGCGGTTTCAGAGAAGAAGATTTTTTTACCAAAAACACAAAAAAATGCCCCAAAAATACAAATATGCAAATATCACCATGATTTGAACAAACTGAAGTAAGGTCACCCCAAGTGAACTGCATATAAAATTTCAAAGCAATTGGACTTGTGGTTTCAGAGGAGAAGGCAATTGTTGACGGACGACGCCGGACGCCGGACGCCGGACGCCGGACGCCGACGGACGACGACGGATAATCAACCTATTTGATAAGCTCCGCGTCGCTGACAGCGGAGCTAATAAAAATGATGATATCCAGACAGAAATTTCAGACCCTGTCACAAAAAACTGTGTCCACATCACTGTATACAGTCCTATACACAGCATACATGTATAGATGCTGTGATCTCAATAGGCAGAAATTTCAAACCCCTCAGGTGGTGACATCAGATACAGCACCATTTGCAGTCATGCCCTCACAGTGATACAGATCTGTTTATCAGCCCTTAATTTCCACAGCCATGTGGCATGCACCTTTGCTGAAACAGACCTGCACCACAGGGTTGTGTCAAAGCCAGCACAATTCTCACCTTGAAATGGGTACAACTTGAAGAGCATCCAATCCTGTTCTTGGGTTGAATGAAAGCTGTTTGACAAAACCACTGTCCACCACATACCTTAAAGAGTTAATATTGCAAACAAATAGATCAGATAACAATTAAAAGTGTAAGTTTTTGTAATAGCAAAACTCACCTGTACTAAGTCTACTGACAGTCATATATATGCAGGTCAATAAATTAGGTCGTTAATTGTCACAATAAAAACTGCTGAATTGGGTAAACACGACACACCCTGTGGTTACGTCTCCTAGGTATTGAATTTTTGAGTTTCAATCAGTCCTGCATATTTGTCTTGCGTATTCAACATTGATTTGATTTGTACTTGTCCATTTGTTTATTGAATGTGTAAGGAATATGAACAAACTACATCTCTGATTCCACATGATACAGTCGCTATTTTCCAAATCTCTCGTGTTCTTATTCCTATTCAGATTTGCCTGATGAAGCCATGATTATCTACCCTTTGAGCACCAAATTCAATTTGTGTCGCTTTTATAAAATACCCCAGTCAATTTTTTTCTAATTTTTGCCAAAATTTTGACAAAATAATGTAGCCAATAAAATATCCAAAATAATAAATCCATTTGGATCCATTTGATCCAAAATAATAAAAAACATACAAAAAAATAATAAATTGGTAAAATGTTGAACTAAAATTTAGTTGGGAAAACTGCAGTTGGCAAAAAACACTTAGATGTCTGATTTATAAAAGGAACAAGTACATGTACATCCTGCCAACATGAAACAATATACCTCTGCCAAAGTAAGTGATTTAATTAAGCAATAAAGCACACCCTGCGATGGTACGTACCATGAGATTTTGACCAGTTCATGACATATATGCACGAGCAATAGCGAGTGCATATATGAAGTGAACTGGTCAAAATCGAGTGGTATACCATGGCTGGGTGTGATTTATTGCTATTATATATTAGCAGTATATTGAAATTCTGGCATGGAACATGGATTTTTGCTCAAGCTGAGAGCTCACGCGTATGCCAGCCGTGGTATATCACCAATGCCATGGTTCTTTTTCCATCTCGACCAATCAGATCGCTGTATTTGCACCATCAATATACTGGTATAATATAATGGTTATTAGACATACTGTTACTTGACAACAACTGATCTACAAAGGCATCATTACAACATACCGTATTTGTAAGATTAGATGACCTGGGTCAGCGACATTAAATGGGTGTCTTATAATCGAGCCACCCTATGTTTTCCACCTGTACTGCTAATTTATGCTAATTTATTTGTATCAACTCAGCATAACTCTAGACTTTCACATGTTCTTTGTCAGAATGTACGGTACAAACAGAAGGCTTACATGGGCAAGATCTCGTAAACTCACAAAGTCAAACATACATGTGATTGAATACATGTACATTGACAGTCAACCTTTCCTAGAATCCTACAGAGAAATCACAGTGAGATCTAGCGATGACTTCCCAACCTAACTTGCCTTCTTTATCGCTGTTTGAAATTCTACTGCTTAAATAATCCCTGGCTAACCAAGCTTGTGATGTGGTAAAATTAAAGCTTGAAGCAATCCTTAAAAATCCGAAAAAATTCAAAACAGAAATGGTATTACCTATTGCGGCATGTATACATGCATTTGCTACAAGGAAAATAACCAACCATTCTATTAAAGGTCAGTGTCGATTAAAAAATGACAGGGCAATGAATTTCTTAGTAGTCAACAGTAAAAATCCATCCACAGTGAAAAAACTCTCAGCTGGTATTGAAGTTTTGAAAAGATAAGTTGGTATAAGTTGTTCTTGCAGTGGTAAACTTATGAAAAAACCACTGTGTTTGAATTCTCTGACTGCAGTTTTCAAATTGACATGGCGATGCTATCAAGATTTCTTTGGACATGTTTTGCAAAACACATGGAGTTGTCACAGTTACTTAACTGGTATTTTTGTTCCTGTGTGAACGCCTGGCAAAACAAGTTTGTTTGTACAGGCACTTTTACTTCTCTTGTCTGATGCAATCTATTGTAGTACACTTAGAAGGAAATAGCAAGAGAACATGGAAAGTGCCTTGATAGCCCTTTACTCTAATCAGTCCAACTGCTTTCTACAGAGTGGTGCAAGCTCTAACATCAAGAAATTTATTGACAGAGCAAATAAACAGCCAAACTCATTTGCAAATTGGTCAAGGACAAAATGAATATAAGATTCAGAAATCAATGTACAGCAATTTGATATTGGTAGTTGTAAGTACATCAGTTGTTTTGGGAGAAAGTCAAGGGCATGCACACTTCAGCTTGCCGGTAACAATCTCTGTTATCAGGTCCAGGGTTCAATTGTGCATTATCCCCTTGTGATTTTCCACCCGTGTAGTGCTTCAAGATGTACTGGAAATAACCCAAGGCTGTGATGGAACAGTGGATGGGCAAAATCAGTAACAATGGGAACCTTAACAGATTAACTCATGCTGACAGAGTTTTTCAATGCCTAAGAATCACATCCAATTAAACCAAAAAGGTTGTGCAAAAGATAGAGATTTGCACTGTGGGTTATCCGCATCTCCTGCGGCAGATTTGGACCTGCAAGAAAACCATACACATCTACCATGTATGATCCACTCAGACTACTTTGATATAGTCATTAGCTTTGTTGCGTCTATCACACTGAAGTGGACTAAAGTAAATTATATTTCGACTCTCTTTCTTCACAAAATGCTTGGTGGATTTTTCAAATCCCAGCAACAGGCTTTTCAGTGCCTATGCCAGTTGACATTTCTCTTCACATTAAAACAAATGTCAAGTATTTAAAACACTACTTCTTTTCTTTCTCATTTTATATTTTAAATGGGGCTTTTCTTTCCTTTTATATTTGCAATTAATTCAAATTTTCATCTCCTGTCATACATCATCACTATAGTTTCCGCATCATAAAAAGTAATTAAAGTAGGTTATTAAAAAGGTCTCCCTTTTCTGGTAGAAGTGGTTGTTTGGCAAGAAAGATTGACACCTCTCAGCATTTGTGTAATAATGATCAAGAAGTGTTCGAAGAGAGTGTTTTTTGATATTACTCTCATGTGACTTTTATTTGATAGTTTGATAATTCTGTAGCCTTAATTTACCTTTTGAAAATTTTGTAGCCAGAAATTATTGTGATGAAATAGAGAGTGAGATACAACCTTTTGAAGTGTCAGTCTGTACTTTGCAGTGATCAAGCAGACTATGGTGTTTAATTTCATTTTCCACAATTTTTTTTTTCTTTTTAAAATGAACAATTCAGTGATGGTTGTTTTTACTTTGATAAAATAATTTCATAACAGTTCAGTTTACCATTTCAAAGATATATGCCATGCCCACGGCAGCATATGGTACGTGTGCAATCTTATATTGAGACCTTGCTGTGCTAGAGAATAATTTAGATACGATGTACCATATGTAAAGTACACAAACATGTACCGATATGGCTCTGCAAGAGTTAATTTTGTGTATGATTGGATATCTTTTGCTTTCATCATATATTCTCAAATTATCTGTTCAGCTAGTTTTTAAACACTTCCAGCAAATCACAATATCAAGATTATTGTGATACTGTAAATATACATATAAGCACAGCAGCAATGCCAAGTTTGTGAAAATTTAATACAATTTGCTACAAATTATTTGTGATAATTTAATACTACCACACTCTATGACAATTTAATACATGCAACACTGTTATAAGTGTTAGTACATTTGTGATGTACAATATAATACTATCAGTATATACAATGCAAGATCCGAGGTATATGAATATTCCACATTGATTAAGGGTCATTAGCATAGAACTTTAATACCGAAAAAATTAATGTAATCTGCATATTTGAATGTAATCTACATATTTGAATATCAGTACATTTGTGATAATTTAACACAGTTGCAACACTGTCAGTACATTTGTGATAATTTAACACTGCTACACTGTCAGTACATTTGTGACATTTTGATACATGCTAACATATCTTACCTTATTCCATCAATAGTCAATGATGTCCCTGCAATATTTGTCGCTATGACACATTTTCTGACGCCAGATTCAGCAGGTCTGAAGATCCGCCTCTGAGTTTCTATACGGAATAATCATAAAAGAATTCAATACTGAAATACACACTTGATGGTAGTGATATCCACGTATTTCAGTGTTTCCTTGAAGACATGGTCATCTGCATTACAATCATACAGACACACATTTCCTGACTGAATTGCATGTGCATGACTTGGTTTTGTAATGCTTTCTCAGTGCATTTTCAATAGCATGTATTACACGATTTCAAGCAAAAAGAAATTTAAAAATGATGCAATGCTTGATGAAAACAGAAATAACTGCATTTTCTCATTACACCATCCTGCAGGGCAATTTTACCGCATTCATTTCATAGCAAAACTAGCAAATGAATTAAATATTAACATTATTCAATTAATTACTGAAATATTACCTATATCAAGACTATATTACTTTCTTATTGAATGTTTTTTTAAAGCCCGATTTTAACCTTTTTTTAAAGTTTCAAAAGAATTATTATGCAAATTCTTAATAAATTACTTGTTTCTCTTTTTATTTTGTGATGTCTACTCAGCTTGTGAATACAGAGCACCATTCAAACTTTGTTCACACTTGAGATAATGAAATTTGGTTCTTCAATATGACTATAGCTAGAGTATGTGCATGTAACTGCAACTATATCGATACATGTACATCTAGGATCACCTTTTTTTAATTAGAAATATAAAAAGTATTATTGTTTGGTGTCACCTTGAAGTTTTCAAATCATAAACCTAAACGAAGGCATTCGTTTAGAACACATTCCCACATTTGAAGAATAAAAAAAACATTTAGAGTCAAAAAATGAAGTTGGCGGTCGAGTCTTACTAGAGTACATGTACACTGATAAGACTTCTGCTGACATGTCTCACACAAAAAGCCTGGTACCTACTGGTATAGTAATTCCAGGTATCACAGCAGAAATCTTTAGAACCCTAAAGACAATTTTTTTCCTGCTATCAATCATCAAATTTGAATTAAGGTTTCCTAATACAGATGTACATGTGAGCAACTCTCAGCAGTGAGAGATCTTCCATGATTGTCACTTGATCAAGAAATCAAAGTTTTTGTCTGTAGGCAGGGAAAATCTACTTAACAAGTCATTGACAATGACATAGTCCCCACTTGCAATAGGAGTATTATCTTGATGGGGCAAGGAAATATGGTCATTAAGAAGTATCACTGGAGTGTATATGTTGAGATCTATGGGCATATAGGTCTATGTCGTTTTTCCCAATTTGAAACTCATGAGGCATGTCTATGTTATGGTTCTAAATCGGGCAAAAAGACCATACCTCTAGCTGTATTGGCCAGCCATGAAATACATATGCGCATAATAAATGAGGTAGAAGATGTGACATCTTAAGCTCTAATATCCTATCAAAATTGGAGGGTATAGAACTTGTGGTTACTGAGTTATGCATATATATGTATAATCAAGGTCAATGGTCATCAAGGTTACGTGACATTTTGAAAAAAAAAAGTTGTATTGCTTTTTAATCCCTATATGTCAAAAATCAGACCTCTAGCTCTATCCGCTTGCCTAGAATTAGATGTGTGCATAATTAATGAGGTAAAGTGTGAGTTGTCATAAGGTCTCCCATCCTACTAAATATAAAGGACATAGCACTCGTGGTTACTTATTTATTGACATAAATGTATATTTTAGGTAAAAGGTCATCGAGGTCACATGACATTTTGTCAAAATAATTCTATCCTATAGTTATCACTATATACCAAAAAACAGACATCCAGCTCTATTGGCTTGCTCAGAATTAGATATGTGCATAATTAATGAGGTACAGTATGTGGCGTCATAAGGTCTCCCATCATGCCAAATATGAAGGGTGTATCACTTGTAGTTACTGAGTTATGGACAAATATGTATATATCAGGTCAAAGGTCATTGAGGTCACGTGACATTTTGTCAAAAAAATTGCACTGCTAAGTAATCCCTTTATACCAAAATTCAGACCTCTAGCTCTATCAGCTCGCTCAAAATTAGATATGTGCACAATTAAAGAGTTACAATATGTCATAAAGTGTCCCATAATACCATATATGAAGGGTGTAGCACTTGTGGTTACTGAGTTATGGACAAATATGTATATTTGAGGTCAAAGGTCACTGAGGGTCACGTGACATGTTGTCAAAATATCTGAGATATCTGCGTGAACTGATGGACGTACGGAAGGACGAACGGACGCACGCACGGACACACGCACAGACATGACCAAACCTATAAGTCCCCCCGGACGGTGTCCGTGGGGACTAAAAAGCAGTCCATCTGCTTGTTACTGTTCAAAATCCCATTGGCATTACTCGCCAATAGAATTGGAGTCAATTACTTGACAGGACATGGCAGTCACACACTGACTTTTCATTTTTTCTCAGGATTACAGCTAGTACATGTTTCATTCAAATTTTGAAATACATGATTTTAGTATAAAAGTAAAAGCGGGCTGTTTTACTACATGTGAACATGGCTTCACATTCAGATCCAGTACACTTGTTATTGGTAAAGGAAGCTGATAAAATAACACAAAATTAAAATTAAATTAAAACGAAATTAAAACAAGTCATCGTTGATGACACAGTCCCCACTTGTTAATGGTACTTTGATTACATGTCCTAAGAGGATAGAGTCCTCTTCATTAATTGAGACATGCCCAAGTTTTGGCTAAGGACACGAAAAATTGTAACAAAATGGCTGCCATGCAGCCATATTGGATCATATCAAGAAACAAATTGACATACATATGTATGACATGGGTTAATGTCCTTGTACCAACTTTGAATAAAATCGGTTAAGATATGCCTTAGAGTATTATGGCCCTCGACAGGAAAAAATCGTAATAAAATGGCCGCAAGGCAGCCATATTGGATCGTATCACATAACAAATTGACATGCATATGTATGACATTAGTCAATCTCCTTGTACCAACTTTGAATAAAATCCGTTGAAACATGTCTGAGTTATTGCTCTGTACATGAAAATATCGTAATAAAATGGCTGCCTAGCGGCCATATTGGATCGTATCACATAACAAATTGATGTACATACGTAAGACATAGGTCAATGTCCTTGTACCAACTTTGAATAAAATCGGTTAAAACATGTCTGAGTTATGGCACTGTATATGAAAATATTGTAATAAAATGGCCGCCTGGCGGCCATATTGGATCATATCACAAAACAAATCGACATGCATATCTATGACATTGGTCAATGTCCTTGTACCAACTTTGAATAAAATCGGTTGAAACATGTCTGAGTTATGGCTCTGTACATGAAAAAATCGTAATAAAATGGCCGCCTGGCGGCCATATTGGATCGTATCACAAAACAAAATGACGTGCATATCTATGACATTGGTCAATGTCCTTGTACCAACTTTGAATAAAATCGGTTGCAACATGTCTGAGATCTGGCTCTGTACATGAAAAAATCGTAATAAAATGGCCGCCTGGCGGCCATATTGGATCGTATCACAAAACAAATTGAAGTGCATATCTATGACATTGGTCAATGTCCTTGTACCAACTTTGAATAAATTGGTTGAAACATGTCTGTGTTATGGCTCTGTACATGAAAAAATCGTAATAAAATGGCCGCCTGGCGGCCATATTGGATCGTATCACAAAACAAATCGACGTGCATATCTATGACATTGGTCAATGTCATTGTACCAACTTTGAATAAAATCGGTTGAAACATGTCTGAGTTATGGCTCTGTACATGAAAAAATCGTAATAAAATGGCCGCCTGGCGGCCATATTGGATCGTATCACAAAACAAATTGACGTGCATCTGTATGACATATGAAGTAATCCTTGTACCAAGTTTGAATGAAATCGCTTCTTGCATCTCTGAGATATCTGCGTGAACGGACGGACGCACGCACACACGCACGCACGGACGCAACACGCACGGACATGACCAAACCTATAAGTCCCCCCGGACGGTGTCCGTGGGGACTAATAAAACGAAATAAACTTAGAGTGATTAAATTTCGCAGATGTACCAAACTGTAATAGAAAGTGCCATTTAGAAATATTGCAACTAGATGTACATCATTCTATGTTAAGGTAGTATGCGCCTGGAAAGTCACTTAAACTTTTGCTCATACTTTCCTTAAGGATCTTTTAACCATTCTCTTTCAAAATCACGAATAAAAATTGGGGATCACTGTGTAACTTTTGGTTCTAGAGAAACAAATAACCCAAGCTTTACTGATATTTAAAGTTTAAAATATCCGCCATCCTTGTGTTAACTCTATGGACAGAAATAAAATTTTCGAATTTCGAAAAACTGAAAAGTATTCTTACACCAAGAGCTTTAAAATGAACCCCCACAAGTGGTAGATCAGAAAAAGTTTGAGAATCTGAATAACTGTCCCTGAGGCTTGTTCTACATTAACCTGGTTTTGTGTTCATTTTATAGACGGCATACACAATTGTAGAAACAAGGTTGAGACATTTCCTTGAGCGATTCTACCGTTTGGTTTTCAAGCAGCTGTTACAGCAGTTGTGAATATTTCTATAACATATTAAAGTGGCACTCCCACTTGGTAACATTTTTAAAACACATTTTTTTAATGCCAACGGTTGATATATGACATGGCGACTGCGCATGGATCGCGAGATATCGATAAACACATGTCCTCAAAAAAGTAAAATTTTCAATTCTGGTGGCCCACCTAAATTCAGCTTCCGAACATCGAACGTTTGGCACTGGAGCCATTGTCAACTAAGCTATGGAGTACGAGTCTACGCTAAAGCTGGTGTACGCCACAGTACCACTCGCGTCGGTGATCAGTCATGTTCCGTGGGAGAAACCTGAATCTTACTGAATCGGCAAAAAAACGTAAAACAAAGTTTGCTGATTCCACCAGAATTCGCATAGGTGACCAGCACAGTTACGTTTGGTTGATACATAGCGGCCGCCGCGTGGTATGCAGACGCATACCACGTGGCGGCCGCTATGTATCGAACCATGCATAACTGTGTGGCAGACGACAAAATGTAGTCATCAGAGGCGGCTAATATTTTACACGTAAAAACTGATATCTATGTGGTATTGGTTAAAAATCTAATACAACTGATTGAGAACAATGAAAAGGACAAAAACTAAGGAGAAGTTTAAAAAAATTTACCTGAGGTTAAGGCATAATGATGTATATAAAGTCTTCGCAGTTGGAGGTAAATAAATTGCGTCATTCGAACGTTTTTGGACTCCCTAGAATATCGACCATGAGCTAAACAACAAACCTTCGGGGGATTTTGAGTCATAATCAGAAACTTTGGGATATGAAAAATACGCTCGAGAAATGACATGTTTTTATCGATATCTCGCGACCCGTGCGCAGTCGCCACATCAAATATCGACCGTTGGCATTAAAAAAATGTGTTTTAAAAATGTTACCAGTGGGAGTGCCTCTTTAAGGGAGACCGAGTTTTCGTGACATACCAGTACATCATGTGGACATCCATGGCATCCATGGGAAACATAATTGTTATTTCTTAGCTGTGGATGAAAACTTTGCCATAAATCCTACAATATACTAATATTGACAAAGTGATTTGCTCAAGCATTAAAATCAACTTAATTCAATCAAGAATTAGCTCAATCTGCAAACATTGTGGGATTTACACACGTTATTAACTCATTTATCATGACTTTTGAATTTCCATACAGTTACCAAATAAAAGCTGCATTATTTGTCACATTGACACAAACCTAAACTGGAACCAAATTTAAACATTATGGGAAAATGCTTTCAGAATAAGTAGACCATCAAAAAACTGACCAAGAATAGCAAAAAATCCTCAACAAGCGACCTAGCGGCCAATATAGCTCCGCTGTGTTTATGTAGAGAATAACTATTTTTGACACATGTTGATGAAGAAGGTGGAAATCTTTGATAGCTCAATGCAGTGGCCAGAAAAAAGTGGCTAAAATAGCTGCAAAAATACACAATTGAAGATTTCATCATACTTTGAATAAATCACATCGGATCATCCCTAAGAACATGTCAACCAAAGCTATCTGATGAGTAGTTTTTTGAGAATAAAATTTTCTGACCAAAAATGGCAACAATTGCCCCCAAAAATAAAAATTGCAGATTTCATCATCATAATTTCAAAAGATCAAATTTAATTCATCTATAGAAACCTGTATACCAAATTTCAAAGCTGTTAGACCAGTACTTTTTGAGTAACACATTTTTTAACCAAAAATGTACAAAATTGACCCAAAAATTCAAAATTGCAGATTTCATCATAATTTCAATAAATATCATTTAGTTCATCTATAGAAACCTGTATACCAAATCACAAAGCTATCAGATGGGTAGTTTTGGAAATACACATTTTTTGACCAAAAATGGCAAAAATTGCCCCCAAAATACAAAATTACAGATTTCATCAGAAATTCAGTATATATTACTTAGCTCATCTGTAGAAACCTGTATACCAAATTGCAAAGCTATCAGACCAGTACTTTTTGAGAAACACATTTTTTGACCAAAAATGGCAAAAATTGCTCCAAAATTACAAAATTGCAGATTTCATCATAATTTCAATAAATATCATTAAGGTGATCTGTAGGAACCTGTATACCAAATTGCAAAGCTATCAGATGAGTACTTTTAGAAATACACATTTTTTGACCAAAAATGGCAAAAATTACCCCAAAAATACAAAATTACAGATTTCATCAGAAATTCAATATTTATTACTAAGCTCATCTATAGAAACCTGTATACCAAATTTCAAAACTATCAGACCAGTACTTTTTGAGAAATACATTTTTTGACCAAAAATGGCCAAAATTGCCTTAAAAATGCAAATTTGCATATTTCTGCACAATTTGAACAAATCTGAAATAGATCATCCCTAGGGACATATGTACTAAATATCAAAGCTATCTGACTAGTAGTTTTGAAGAAGAAGATTTTTAAAGATTTTTTAACCAAAAATGACAAAATTTACCTTAAAAATACAAAAATGCAAATTTCACCAGGATTTGAATAAATCTGACTGAAGGCACCCTAAGTAAACTGCATATCAAATTTCAAAGCAATCGGACAAGTGGTTTCAGAGAAGAAGATTTTTTACCAAAAACACCAAAAAATGCCCCAAATATACAAATACGCAAATTTCACCACGATTTGTTGAAACTTAAGTGAGGTCACCGCAAGTGAGCTGCATATAAAATTTCAACGCAATTGGACATGCAGTTTCAGAGGAGAAGGCAATTGTTGACAGACGACGGACGACGACGACAGACGATGACGGAAAATCCACCTATTTGATAAGCTCCATGTCGCTGACAGCGGAGCTAAAAATACAAGATTGCAGATTTCATTATCATTTGGATGAATCTCAATTAGGTCATGCTTTAGGAATATCAAAGCTGTCTGACCAGTGGTTTGGAGGAAAATTATATTTTACCTAAAACTGGAGTAAATGGCCTTCTAAGCACAGTGGATTATTTCACAACAATTTGATCAAACCTGATTTAAATTATCTCCGGGGACAATGTACTGGAAATGTCACAGTAATTGAACAGGTGATTTCAGGATCCAGAAGCTTTGAATGCAAAAAGTTGACGGATGACAGCTGCCAGACAACCACGGAAAATCACTTTTTTGATAAGCTCAACGGCGCTGACAGTCAAGCTAAAAAAAGATAATGAATAAGCATATTTAGATGTGTATAAGGATGGAAATCCTAAGGAAAATAACAAAGACTTAAATAAGTTCTTGAACACTAAAAAGCCCCAAACCATATGGCAAAGAAATTGTAAACACGATTTTCACTGACTAAATCTAGAACATATAATGCCAATACAGTGAATATACTTTTGGTTTTTGCTCAACACTGCCTTTTACCAACCCAGCCAACTGGGAAATGATACTGAAAATAATAACAGAAAATAAAAAGTACAAGCTTCCTCTTTCTAATCCTCCCAGTCTTTCAAACTCAATGACACAAAATTGGGTCCCAGCGTCTTATGCTTGAGATTTAAGACATGTTGTTTTCTGAAAGTCCTAATGATTTCTATAAAGGCCAGCATTGCTCTAAGGCATGTTCCACTGTATGTCAACTTTCAAGCAGACGTACTTGTGCTAGACGTTACAAGTTTGAAATGGCATCTAATGCGTGAGGGGAATCCGCAATGCATTAATTAAATAATGCTACATATTGGCATTGACATTCTTGTCACCTTCTCTGTCACAGCGATTATTTCACATAAGGCACCTGTCATTTGTTTCCATGAAAACACAAAAATTCGACTTAAAGAATGACTGATACCATCTAAATCTAGATTATTGCTTTAATGGCTGCTGTATATTACAACATTTATGTGTCAGATTACAGCTTAGTCTAGCAGCAGACTATCTCAGGAAATTTACACATGGTTCAGTGGGTTAAGCTGTGAAAATGACCTGGAACCCTGTTCTCTGATTTGATAATAATCACAATTAGGTACAATAACCCAGTACTGCCTGAAGGTGGTGTAAATTCTGTCTCTGCTATCATAGTGTGATATATAAAGATGTTCTTAGGCATCAGAAACAAGGCATATTCATTGTATCTAAGTAAATTACATGCAATATCTAGGTTTGTTGTTACGAATGAGAAATTTTCAAATGCAGATTGAACATCACTTTTATGCATAGTCCTTCAGTTGAAATATTTTTTAAATATTTGACTGTCAAAGGACAGGAAATTTATCAGCTTTTAATAATATCGACAAGCAAATTGGCCAACGTAATAAAACATTCAAAAGAAAACAATGGACTAACACCATGTAAATACTCAATATCAACAACAACTACTGCGAGAACCAGGGCTTGATAACATGCCCTCTTTAACCCTTTGAGAGCCGTAATTTTTCCCACAAAAATTTTTGTGCAACATTTTACCATTAAATTTCCTGTAGTATTTTTGATAATTTTGAACAAAATGGACATCACATTTCATTGGCTACAGATTTTTATAAAAGTATTGGCAAAAATCTGAAAAAAATTAACTGGGGTATATCTTGAAAAGGCGACATAAATTGACTTTGGCGCTCAAAGGGTTAAATTTATACTTGAATTATTACAACAAGCTTTTTTTTGCTCATTATGTCCCTAGCAATTTGAACAATATTATGTGTCACTTGATATGATTTTTATCTTGACATCAATGAACTGACTGTAGTAGTGATATTGCTTATGCAAATGATAATAGAGTTCCCCTTGAAATTGTACAAGTAAATTGTTTTACAAAAGTTTCAGTTAATTTTTTTTATCTTTTATCTTTATATCAATGAACTAGTTTAATATACATACATGTAAACTGATGGTATTAGTGATATATGGTAGATTATGCAGAATCTAAGCGGTCCCCTTTGTACAAGTGGATTGTTTGATAAAAGCATGACATGTGATATTTTTATCTTTTCTATTGATACCTATGAATTGATTACTCACAACAAACTGATAATATTAGTGATATAGGTTACACAGACATAAAAGAGCTCCCCTATGTACACTGTAGATTGTTTGACTAAGGCAGGCATCTGAGTGCATAAAGATAAGAACACCAGACTACTGCCATCACATATTGATAACACTATCAACTCTGTGCTAGCAAACAAACAACTCAGTGACTGCAGGAGACAGATGAAACAGCGCAACTATTTCCGAAAAAACTCAGTTCCTGGAAAATGTCACTTTATTTGCTCGCTGAAACAAATCCAATTAAAACTGGAAAAGCTACAATCTACGACCACTGAGAACTTGTGTCAAGAGATTATTTGCCTCACAGGTAAATCATTGCCTTTCACTGTATAGTGCTTGTTCACCTATATGTAACATTCTCATGGCAGAATACAGCATTACTCTGAATATTAATTTCTTTCGGACCTAATCTTATGCCAAAAACATAGGAGTGGATATTGATAGATTTTAATTCAGTGACATAAATTACAAGTAAAGAGGAATGTAATTTTTCTGCTAATATGTTGCTTGAAATGTGGGCATAATTTATACTCAGTCAATACATTAGAAACTCGTTTTTATGCAACATCCCATCTTTCAAGATGTTTATATTATCTTGACAAATTAATTTGACGATGGAGGCATACATCTTATGTACTGATCCCATGCTGTGACATGGATAGATTTTGCTGTATAAAAGTATTAGGACAGGATTGTAGAATACTCAATATGAACTTTGTCTGTCTCTTTCAGCTTCTTCATGGAAAATAAAAATTGAAAAATTGAGCAGACTATATCACTGAGAGCTGAATCCTGAGGAAAACCCCGTCTGTCAGAAGTATGTTTTCAATACTTTTCCCACTTTCATGACTAGATGCCGACAAACTTTTAACATAAGAGCTGGTATTGAAAGAGAAATGAAACTATAAAACAGATGGTTTTCAATTTTAAAGCCTAATTCTTTGGATTTGTCATAGTGCACGAGGTGAGTGGGCTACAGCGATACTTGTCTGCATACCATATTCTTTTCACTTTCGCAAACTACCTAATGTATTATCAACTTGCCTGAAATAGCCTTGAATCAAAATCATACCATATTTTCATCTGGCTTTTGTGTGAAGATATATGCAATCTGGTGATTGGCCTTATTAATGTTTGATACTCATTCATACAAAATCACAAAACACAAATGCAAACTCCCAAAAAGTATAGCTCCAGAATTGTAATACGTGATGCGTAAATGCTGGCAAAGGAAGAATTGGTCGAAACCATGACAACACTCCATATGGTAATTGGTACGTAACTCTTACAAAGCTGCATTATGTCAAGCTATTCACAAGGTTTTGCCAATTTTGAAATTGATAAAGGCACACTTACAAAATTCCAAGCGTCAGTCCTTATGAATATTGTGTACTGGTGTGATTCAAAAAATGTAATGATACTTGATCCCTTTGATGAGCCATGGGAAAAAGAAACCCTCACTCGTCATCCCTGACACGTCTCTGTCAATGCAAAGAGACTTTTACTGGATATGGTTGGGGCAAAGCAGTAGATGAAATATACACCTCTGCATTTGAAATGATTGTTTCAGAGACAAATGCATGAAAAAGAAAGCAAAGAATGAAAACACCTCTGCATTTGAAATGATTGTTTCAGAGACAAATGCATGAAAAAGAAAGCAAAGAATGAACAATGTCCTAATTTTCAATCTGCATTTTATTTTTTTAGTGTTTATTTTGCTTTCTTTAATGAGGGTAGCCTGG
The DNA here is from genome assembly GCF_041260155.1 of Ptychodera flava. Lineage (NCBI taxonomy): Eukaryota > Metazoa > Hemichordata > Enteropneusta > Ptychoderidae > Ptychodera > Ptychodera flava. Next base: position 1,994,773 of record NC_091942.1, on the reverse strand, counting down.
TATTAAACTCTAAACAGAGTTTCTCTCTCCCCTGGGGTCCTTGACATTACAACAAATTTATACAAAAACCACAAAAAAAGTTTTAAAAGTAAAAATACAAACAACCACATATAACAACTGCCACATTTAACAGGAACAACAAGAAAAATTTAAAATTCGACCAATTATTGACTGCTTTGAAAAGAGACAAGTTTCTGAGAAGATTTGACTTCTGTTTAAAACTTATTCCATTCCACAGCTCCCTGTACTGACCATGTATTTTTAAAAACATTTAGTTCGGCTCTAGGGATATCAAGCTTATTTTGGGAGCTTATAGCTCTGGTCACACGGCTATGACACTGATTGACATATTGAAACATTTCCGTCATATACAATGGGGCTATATCTTTCAAGGATGTAAATTCTCAACACACATTTTTGTATAAAATTCTATCAGGTAAAGGCATAATACGGATATAATTAAAAAGTCCATTGGTAGGATAATTATACGGATTATGGGATTTCTTCATTTAACTGCATCCTGAGATGTGACTCCACCTATGCTGTAACACAAATGTTTGTATCAATTTTCTTATTTGTCTATAGTCTGTTTTCATAACCCTGCCATTAGAATAAAAACACTAGAGAGAAAAATGCAAGTGTCACTTAAATGTTGAAAAATTTCAGAGTACTGGCTGTGATTACAGTGGAGTTTTTCAGTTACTGTTGCCAATTTATAAATCAGCCTTGTACAATTCCCATCTACCGGTATGAAATACAACATTTCTGGATGATTATCCAAACTTTTCAGAGAGTCTATGGTCCATCCTGTGCACAAATTAGATCATGTATGATGTAGATTATGAAGTAGACTTGGTTCAAGTCAGTGAATTTTAAAAAAATAAAATCATTTATAATAGTTTATCTTGTGTCTCTCCTATTTCGTACAAACCTATCCGGAATTTGGCAGCTCACGCCAGGTTTCCCAGCGATTGAATGCGTCACGTTTGAGTCTGCGCAGTAGTGAGTTAGTTTCTGCCGGATTCACCGACTTGGACTTCTTGCAAAGTACAGGCGGTGAGACGGACTGTGTACACAGTGACGTGGAGCAAATACAAAGTGATTGACAGCCCCCACCGTTGTTCTGGCCAATAAGAAGAACGCATGCTAATAAACGTCTGCACGCATTAAAAAGTTTGTTGTCATCTCCGTGCAAAGCTAGACATCGAGTACGTTTTATATCTGGGCGAATAATGGCATCAAGTTCGTACATCAACTGCGTTTTACAACTGATCGGTCGACCATCGCTAATCATGCGACATTACCAAAGAAAGCTTGTTGAGAGTTACATTGAGGGAAAGATGTTTGTCTGCGCGCCAACCGGCAGCGGAAAATGATTTCCATCGCTTTGGGCATGTAAGAGAACAGGCTACAACTGTAAGGAAGGTGTCTTTTTCCATCCTTGAATAACCGGCGACGATTTTCGCAATTTGCGACATGGGCCCCACAAACAACACAGATATTTTCACGCGTTTTCGGTGATACAACAGAGGTCGTGCTGACCTTTGTGGGAGTGATCGCACTCGACATTTTGTCAACAACGCCATGTGAGTTTTATGCACGTCTCGTTTGGGTCAATATTAGTAACTCCTCCCAATGTGTAAAATTTAGTGATGTCATCTTATGAATAATATATGAAGTAAAGAAAACGTCATCTCATGAATAATTTATAGCAACGCAGATCGTGCAAGAAAGCCAAGTCTGTGATTCCGGGTGAAACTTCGCTGTATAGCGTTCACTCCACTTATCGCGTTCACCCTACTCATCGCGTCCACTCACGCGCGCGTTTCACATGAAAGCAGAATACAAATCATTGCGTCCACTCCACTCAAACATTCACAAATCACAGACTTGAACCAAGTCTAATAATGAAGTAGTGCCAGACTAAATGTCGCTGGTCCTTCAGTACTTTGCATATTACCTCCACAGGAAGGTAAGCCATGATGCAGTCAAAAACTTAGCGTGTATATGTAAGGGGGTACATACTTAATATGCGTGATTTGCATAATTATTAAATTAGTACTACTTTGCATTTAAAAAGTTTAGAAATTTTGGAATTTACGCATAATGGCTGCCTCTGATTCTGAGGAATATAAATCAAGCTCTGCTGCATGATGTTTGGCAAACTGTTAATGGTTGATTAGTGATTTTCATAATATAACCATTGTTTGCAATCAGGCATATCTGAAAACATCTGGCCCATAATGCAAATTAGCTCACTGCTGATCAAGAGTGGATTTAATTGATAGGGTTTTGATAACACTCGACACCACTAATATGCATATTGAATGAACTTTCACAGTCAGTTAATAAACCAACTAAAAATTACTTGGCAAAAATGATATTCAAATTTGTACATAGAATCTTCAGGATGAGATTACAAATGAAAGAATAACTCTAAGAATTAACACATGAATCAATAGACGATTTTCCGCTGATTGCGAGATCTCGCGAGACTTTAATACATGTCCGTAGAACCAGGTTTCCAGCTTAGTAATACAAGTCAAACTTTGTATGGAACTAGAAAAAGTGCAGAACTGAGCAAAGGTTGCAACTTCATATATATTATGCAGTGTTTAACGTAATTAGCGACTTGTCCTGTTTTACGCAGTTTGTCCTGTGTTGCGAGAACGCGTCCACTGCGAACCACATATTCTCGCGATATCTCGGAATGTCACGCGCGGTTCGGAACATGGTCTATTGTATGCAAATCTTACTCACTTCCAGGCAAATATATACTTCACACACACACAACATCATATTAATCGGTAGACAGACTGCTTAGGGTGTGATTTCATGGTCACTTAGTGTCTGAATACAGATACTTAATGTGAAGAGTTTATGTACTTTTTTGCAAATTAATAACTAATTTGCATAATGGTGAATAGCAATACTTTTATCATATCTTCTGAAACTTAGACTCATGTCTTAGCTAATATATTTGCATGTTAGAGTAAACATAAAACATAATCCCATATAGGAAAAGAGATAATGCAGTGCAAGTATCAACACCTGGTATCATTTTACCATTCCACACTCAGTCTCACAATTTTTTCTCAACAAGAAAAATTTCCTATCTCCCCTGAAATTGTACTCTACTCCGTATAGACTCACATGTCAACTGTTGAAAGTCTGTCTGCTTTTGAACTTACACCCCCACGATATGTTACATTATCTTTGCACCAGCTTTCTTTCAACGCTAATTAAATTACATTGTTCCAACATTTCTTCAGATAGGGAAATACATATACATGCATTGTATATGTATCTTTCATTTATCAAACAATCTGTTAGAAACTTTGAATAATATATGTGACACAAGTGATATATATTTTAACTTTTTGAATTGGCCAAACCTGACGTGTGCTTCATAACAGATTTTAGTTTTTATCCTGATCTGTGCAATGAATTGTACAGAGAAATGAATGTACAGAATAATTTACATTAAAAATGTGTCATTATGATTATTAAAGAGGAAACTGTCACTGTACTGATAAAACAATTGGAAGCAAAATAGAATTGCATTGTGACATGCGTCTTATACTTGAAATTACAGGAGTGAAATTTTTCTTTTGTTTTTGTGTTTTTACTTGAGTCATTAGGGGCAGCACTTTGTTCTGGTCTGTACTGTACGATTCCCTGTGCATAATAACAATTAAACTTGATTGACAAGTGCTTAAGGTACAAACTTTGATTGTTGGTGAGACCATGAAAGGCTATTTATCTAGGGCAAAAAGTAACATTTCTCACTAACTTTAATGTAATGAGGCAGATTTTTGTATTTGATCACGATTAGGAGGATATCTATATATACATTAATCATAAGACTTACAGCTGTAGTCTCATTGAGTTCAGCTGCATTCATTCGGGTGTTGCCCAAGGTCTGGCAGTGTCTTCAAATGCATGCTGCCAATAAGTTTACTTGCATAGGCCTGCTTCATTAGAATTACCACTTTAAAAATTCTTCCATGCGTAGCTTTCAACACAATAAGGTAAATTAACTGTGTAGCCTGCAAGCTTTCTTCACCTCTCAACATGACTTGACTGACCAAATTAGAATTGAGGAACTCTGCGGTTTCCCTTACTCTTAACAAAAAACCACAGTGATGATTCCATAATGTGGTGATTTTGACCTGTGCCCGGAGCAAGGAGCATTTGTTGGTGTTGTTAATGACAAATCCAACCATAGACCAGGACTCTTAATGAGGCTTTGGAGAAATTACGGCTCTGCGGTGGCACCACATCAATTCAAAATTGCCCTCATTATTCTCCCTGGTAATGGCAGTTACATAGAATGTTGGTTGTCTGAGCTTAGCGAGGAATAGCGTCTGGACGCATTCTTTTAAAAGGGGTAAAGCCAAGTACATGTCCTTGAGCAGGTATTGACAGTCCAACATTGACAGTCATGAACAAGCAAGAGTTTCCATTCTGAATGATATGTCAGCTGGGATACTGATCATCTTAAGCCTTTGTATTTCCATATCCTTACTCTCGTCACCTTTGATTCCCAAGGGGTTACTTTGCCAGACTCAGAGACACTGATGGTAAAAGCATATCAATGATGCAGGTATTCCGTTGCTTGATTATGGTATAGTACAAAGTACTGAAAGTATACGCTGAGATTTTGCTTTCTTGATCTTTTAAATGGAATGAGATACTTATAAACACAAACGCAGGTCTGCCATAAATTTGCAGGATAAATATAAAACAAAAAGTGTAATTTTTTTCATATTTAAGTAATTTATTATGGAATAAGTTTCCCATTGTAATAAAAATTATTGACACCGGACCAATCTTCTGTTCTTTCAAAGCTCATCTGAAATTCAAAGTAAGACTGTATGCTTGAATAATATTCGGTCGCGCGTTCATGATCTTTTTCACCATGGATGTTTTATGAAAAAATAAGCTGTTTGCAATTGATCTCCCATTTGTGAGTAGAAGTTCAAATGACTTGTTGCAAAAAAATAGCTAGACCGTGAAATGAAATTTAGAACACATTCAAAGACCACAACATCAGGTAGGAAAACCCACAATGCGAATGGAATATAAAGATTATGTGTGGAAGGGGCCTTCAACAGGCTCTGGTTTGCACTCTTCATTCTATGTAATTTCCTTTGTAGTATATGCCACTGAATGCTAATGGTTATATGCCTTCGGCTGTTTGAGATTTCTATGGAAGAAGGGCTAACATTGCCTAAGAAATGTGGTTGTGAGAAGACTACGTAACAGGTGTCAGTGAACAGAATGGATTTTAAAAAGCCATTGGTGGTGATTTTAGCCCTTCGAGTGCCGTATTTTGTCCCACCAAAATTTTTGTGCAACATTTTACCATTTTTTATGATTTTTCCTGTAATATTTTTGATCATTTTGAACAAAATGGACATCACATTATCATTGGCTACAGATTTTAATCAGACTTTTGGCAAAAATCTGAAAAAATTGACTGGGGTATATTTTGTAAACATGACAAAAATTGACTTTGGCACTCAAAAGGTTAAATACTTTTCTCTGAATTTTTTGTTGAAAACTTAAAATTGAGGAAAATTATTAAATCAGTGATATTTTACCAAGTATTTATTTCTACAGCATACCGGTAAGTTATTCAGAAATAACAGTAAATGTTGTAAAACACTATAATTTGCATAACTAAGATGTGATTTTTAGAACATAAAGCATTTACACTAAAATTAAAGGTCAGGTAACTAGACTAATTCAGTTTTTCAGTCCTGTTGAGGATTTAAGTGGAATTATATTTCTTCCTGTAATTGCTATATTTCTTCCTGTAATTACTGAGAACCAAGCAATTTGTTTGGAAGCATGTGATGCAGCTGTATGTTTTTCAAGTCCTCAAAGAAAACTTACACAGATATTATGAAGACAGTTGTGATATCTGTCATTGAAATGCCAGCACTTCGATTTAAAGTCTATATATAAAGTTTTCTCTGTTCCCTGGCTGGTAGAACATGTTAGAAAGTAACACTGAAATCATATGTATCAGTTATGGAAATTGCAGACATACAGCCAGCAGTTGGATGAGCATCATCAGAGCATAAAGGCATTTTTTTCTTCTTGTGGCATTATTGGGGTTGAATGTCCGCAGTGAATCACAACTCACTGCTGGAAAGGAACCGGGAACGAGTCACTCAGGGGAAAAAAAAATGATGTTTTCTCAAAATAAGGTAGTATGGAAATTATTGCTCATTAAACTGTAGATTCTCTACTGGCTTTTCACCGTTGTATGATAAATGTTCAGCAATCAATGGTTCAAGAAGGAGTTTACCTACTTAAAGTCGCATCAGCCGAAATGAGATATGAGACTTTTAAACTCTACAGAAGGAATAAATGGTCACACTGTACGACGAATGGGAAGTGATGATGGTGCTTGGGCAAAGGCCACATATGATAAATGAACAGATCTCCACAGGTGGAAATGACTCCAGTATTCTTTTAATGATAATTTGGAGTGTTTGAATATAAAACTGATGTAAATCATGATAGTTATGTCTGTTTCATATTTTAAACAGTTGGTCACTGCTTCATCGGTGTGTCATAAACATTCAAATACAATGAATTCCTAAATCTCTGTATCTCGTCAATCACTTTGGCGTCGTGTTCCACACAACTGTTTCCATTTCCTCAAATTCTGCTTGCAGAAATTGTACAAATTTATGACTTTAGATGAGCATAAATCCGATAGATATAGTTTCCTCTTGCTTGTTGATTGGGTGCAAAGATAATTGAGTCATATATGCTGCAGTGAAAGTGATCACCTGGAAAGCAGAGTACTAAACACAGTGGACTCTGCTGTTTTGGTTGATTGACACTGGTCTTGTCCCAAAAACTGTTTGATACAAACATAAGGCCATAATTACAAGTACATTGCTTATGGAAGAATACATCCCATAATACCCATAGATGTAATGTGAGTAATACAATCTCACTTATTGAACTTTTGAAGGCAGTATATTGGCTCAATTTCTGTTTCAAACCAGGCTGCTACCCTTTGGGACACCATATCTACTCATGAATATTCATGAATATCATGTCCGAGATTGAGCAAAAATGTCCATGTTCGTTTGCTATTGCCTATAGCTGGTAAACTAGTGCTGATTGACCCAACTATATTCAACAGGAGAATTGCAGGCACTGGGCTAAAAGACTTGTATCACAAGCAATTGCATTGAGCCTATAATACCGGTACTGCTAGTTTAAGTGGTCTTTTGTGACTAGGAGAAAGTCTCGTTTTATAGTTCACAGGCTTATATTATAATTCACAAGTTACAGGAGAATTTTGTGACTGGAACAAGCACAAAACGTTACACCCTACATACACCGCTACCTGTAGTAATTGCAGGTTTTTTGATCATTCATTTTAACTTCATATTCAAAACTGTTGTTTTTACCACTCCTGTGTTAGTCACATTTTACTTGAAAACAGAATACTTTTCTTTCTAAAATACACACTTGCCCACTAAGCAGTTTAACAGTTTATTGTTGATTAGGATCAAATTGAAAAATCAAAGTATACCCACACCTATAAGGTGTGACTAGAAGAACAAATGCCCTGCTGAAAGTCCCTTATTAAAATCTCATGCTGACAATTTTTACGGATTTTGAAAGTGTAGTACTTGTAATTTGTATGAAAATTTTACGGACTTTGAAAGTGTAGTTGTATTTAAATATGTTGCAGGTATGTCTTAGAGCATCATGATCAGTAACTTCAAATATGAGTATCTGATTTTCTTAGTGGATGTGCAGTGGGTGCACTAAATTTAAATGAAACCCTACAATATCTATCACATTTTGGCCTGGATTTGCCAAGTTTTGATTACTTTAAATGTCAAATAGCTCTCTGAAAATTGCCTTTTGGAGGTACTGTCTTGTTTTGTTCAACTCTTCATGTGGAGCACGTCATTGCCGGCATCCGTTTGATCCAAACACAGGAGATTAACCTGTCATTCCAATGCAGTCCTTACGTCATTGAACTGGGGGAGCTTATTATGCAAATATCAAGTACCTATGGTAAAGTGTCTCATTTGTCCGATGACATCACAAAAATTGCTCCCCTGGCTTAGACAGAAAAGGTCTTAAACAGGTGAATGCAATGCCATTGACCCTTACCTGTCGGCATGGACCCATATACAGGAAGTATCAGCAAAGCAGTCACATCTTTGTCAAAGACGTCATGCTCGTAATCAACTTTTTCGGCCTTCTTGAACAAGAGACTGCAGGCTTTCTCAATTTCTGCCTGCCCTGTCAGGAATACCAAGATGTCACCCTGTGGTTGGTCTAGATGAGTATCCATGGCGACCTCCACCACCTGTGAGGATAATGGGAATTTAAACTGTCTATTATTTGCCAACTCTCTCAATGTAACTAGCCATTGTCTCACAGTAACTTTCACCGATTCCATGTCAGAGAACATTATATAGAGTTACTGTGAGGCACAGTATAAGAAAACTGTCATTATAAATAGCTTGATTAGATTGACCAAGGATTTGGTGGACTTGCTGAGTTTTCAAAATTGTAATTTATAAACACTGGGACGTAGACTACAGGATTGATATGTGATCATACCTTCAAACTTTGTATAGCTCCATAAAATCAATTTTTTTTTTATAAATAAATATTGACTTATATGAAATTACAGAAATGTCCTGCGATGTACCCAAATCTTGTTATGGTCAACAACACCAATAAATTTCATTAAATTTGATATAGCTATTCCAAAGACAAAAGCATAATAAAAAGTTCACTGAATATGCAAATCATTTATTACTGTGCAAATCATATACTATTCCATCAAGTTTCTCTACATAACATAAGCAGCACTATCTGTTAAGTTTCTTTTAGGTAGTATGTGCCTTGAAAGGGAAAGACATTAACTTTTGCTCAAACTTTCCTCTGAGCAATGAAACTTTCAACCATTCTGTTACCAATTCAAGAGTAAAAATTAGGGGTCACCGTGCAAGTTTTGATAACAGGAAAAAGACACAAACATTCACCAATACATCAAATTCAAAATGGCTGCCAGTCCTGTGTCAACTCTATTGGGAAAAATCAAATTTAGATTTTTAAAAAACTAAGCTGATGAAATGTTTATTTCAAGGGCTTTGTAATAAACCCCAACAAGTGATAGATCAGAACAGTATCGTAAAAATTTGAGAGTCTGAATATCTGTCCTTAATACACAGTCTGCCTTAAATTGGTCATAGTTTTTCTCAATATATGTAGCTGCAATCAATTAAAAATATCATTTAATATGCAAATTACATTTATTTGAAGAAAAAAACTTCTGGATGTGTTCTATAATTGCATCATCAATATATGCAACAAATTTTTTAATCTTTTGTCAAGTCCTTCCAGTTTAGACAACCCATATTTATGAAAGTTTGTTAAATATACAATCCAAACATTTTCCACAATTAAAAAACTTAAATGTTTTTCACTTTTTTATGGTATTGTTATTGTTGTCAATATGGACTGGCCCTTCAAATAATATATCCCTAACTTTGAAAGTTTGCTAAATATGAAAAATTTAGCAATATCATTGACAACTGTGACTAAAACTGCTGAATGGTCTTGAATTCTATCATAGGTTTCTATGCATGTTTTTAGCAAATTCAAATTCATTGATCAGGGCCAATAAATTCATTCTGAAATACTTGACTTCTGAACAGAAAGTATTTACTCAAGCCAGGCATCCAGCAAAAAGTAATAAGTTCATGAAATTTCCTAAGAAAATCTACTCATCAGATTTGATTCCAATCAGATTAAAGACATTCTTAAGTTATTGTGTCCACATGCAGATACAAATATGTAAAATAAACAGACTGACATTAGTGTGACAATTGTAGCTGATTGTTTAGTAACTTAAGAAACATAAATACAGACAGGAATTACAGACACACAATGCTGTTTAATATCAAAAAGCTGATGGCATGTTTATAAGCCACATGTATCCTTTCATTTTTAATACAGTAAATATATATGGAAGACATAGAATTCACTGCAGAATATGGTTGATATAGACGGAATGTAATGTTTCTGGAACAGCTCAGACACAGACAAATTGTACACACCACAGGTGATCTGGCTTGATGCAAAGAGCATGTACACTGATTCATAGAAATTACCGGGCTAATAATTTTCAACATTGCTGCTTCTATTTGTATAGAAATTTAATGTACTTCTGATCATTTCAATAAGTGAATTCATTAAACTCCATTTATTAGACAATCTTATAACTCTTTATAAAAGGAATGTGTACTTTGTTATCATTATTCTTCTGTGCAGTCTAGTAGTTTGGTATTACATAGATCTGGACGTGTAAGTACCTTGGCAACAGATACATTTACAAAAATTGTTATCTCAGTATAACCCATCAATACAATATAACATATGGTACTTCTAATGTACTGGAAGTAAAGCTAGTGACCTATTGCTTGATAAAACCTTCACAATTTTGGCGCAAGCTTTTGGCAAATTTCTATTTAATTGATTTTAAATTGACTTGGTTGAATGTACATGATGGAAAGTGTGCAAGAGACCCTTGCTTCACGTATCAATATAATTGTCAAAAGTTTTCGTTTCCAATACTTCGACTCTGGGCAGATATGCAATCTTATGTCATTAATTTTCAAGTTTACTTAGAATTCTACGGTGATGAACACATCTTCTCTGAGTCTCTCAAAGTTGTATTCCATTCATTCCTTCATTACATGTATGTATTTCATTAATCATTCCCATGGTAATTTTGTTGCAATGGTATCTGACGGTGTTACACAGAGGAAAAAATACACCATGCAACATCACTACTACATTTGGCTATGAGTGATTGAGGTCTTATATCTTAGTTCCAGCTCAAGCTATCAAAGTTTGTCAAAGTGCCAAGTAAGAGCTAGTATAAATACAAACATAATTGTGTATAACTGGCTAGCAGGTGAAATTAAACTGTCCAGATATCTTAAGCCATCTGATGGACAGTTGGAAATCATTGCTAATTTTTGGGTTTAACAAGATCAGAGTTGAGGTATACTGAGTTTACAGTATAGAAAACACTCTTATCAATGCAGTGCTATTTTTTCAGGCAGAGCATTTTTCAAAGTTACCTGGCTGAACTATTTTGTTATTTTTTTCTCTGACTTTCTTACATTGAGTAAAGGATTAGAATATTAAATTCAGTTTGGTTTGATGAATTTCTGAGCTATTAATTTCCCACATTTTCATTAAGCCTGGCAAACACAAGCTTTTCATATCACAATTTTAACATGGTGCAAATACCCTCAAAATACATATGTCATGAACTTATCTTTCATTTGTGGAATCTGATCTCTGTGATTCAATCCTGACTTTGATGAATGCTAGCTTATGGGATTTGTAAACCTATTGAAAAGACAATGTTGAGGAAATTGATAATCTGTCTTTTATTTCTTATAAAGGGTGAACTCTACTCAGTGTTTGTTAAAGAAAAAAGACACATTGATTGATTGTGACGCCCCTGTGCATCTGTTCAAATTGTACAGCAGAACATTACCCAATGCAAAGGTCTATTCCTGTAAGTTGTGTGTGTAGTTTCAAATTTCTATTAAATTCATCAGTTGCTGAACAGGACTAAAAGTGTGGCAAAAGCAAATAGTGTAAAACAAGACACTAAGTATGAAATGAAGCAGGGGTAGTGGCTGACTAGAAAAATATTAGCAACAGCACCAAGTGTCACAGTAGAGAAAATGCTGAGTTAAATATAGAAAAAAGCTGTGAGAAAGCTTATTCACTTAAGATCAGTTTTGAAATAATATAAGCAAATTAATACTCCAACTCAAGTCTGTTGGTTATTGAGTCAAAATCAGTTATTATTCTTAACATTATAGAAAACTACCACGGTATAAATTTGGAACTTTGCTGCTTTTGTTTCAAGGAACTTTTATATTTTGTAAGATAAATCATGATTAAAAATTAGGAATCAACATGTAAAACTTTGAAATTCACAGGATGACAAGCTGTCTCTAAAAAGCTCTACCTTAATAGAATGCAGTTTAACATTCTGTAACACTGATTTTTGCTGCAATGATCATGCCAAAAATGGAAAAAATACTGATTATAATTTATACTGCTGGGCTTTGTACATTTTATCAAACTGAATGCAAAATTTTTGAGTATTCATGCAATTACTCAAAGAAATGCCTGATTTCTTTGTGATGCAGATGATTAATGTGACAACACAGATTCAAAAATGGAAAACTAATGGTGTTAGCATTGAGGCAGTAGAGTACATTCACCATGGATATCTTTGAAGTACATTTCTTGGGTTTGTTCTGTTACACACCTTTCTACATGAAAATGACATCAGTACACACAATTACACAATCAAAGTCAGGTTTATGGTGATCTCAGTTGAATTGAATAGGCCACAGTCTCTCTATCCAATGGGAATAGGCTATCAGTTACCTTACAGCACACTGGCAATATACAAGGCCGATTATTTGAACTTCTATAAGTGTTGGACAATGTAGCACACGGGCAAATTTAATTACCACCATTGAGATTGTCCCCTTGAAGGGGGCGCTGCACCTAAACACAGCTTATTTTGTTCAAAATCACTTTTTTGCAAATATTGATTCAATTTTATGTAATTTGTAGGGTTCACCTTTTTAGCTTATCAAGCAGTCGTAAGTTGAGTGATAAAGAAGTATACTTTATGTACATGTATGATGTTAATATAGTAATATGCAAGTTGTCAATTCTTCTACAAGCAAAGTTTATCACTTTCTTCAAAGTTTTGTTGAAAGAAATCATATGAAGATGTGAAAACAGACTGGGTTTCAGCTTCATATTCCCTTGACAATAGTAAAAGCTAGCTTGAACTGTTTTCAGAATTGTTTTCGGCTAATAGCATATACTACGGGTAGTTTCATATCAGACAACTATCAAAATTACATCTCTTGGAGTATGAAGCATCTTGCATTGAGTAGACTTGTGATCAAATAGACTAAGGAAAGACTGGACTCACCATTTCAGGTACGTCTGCTAAGGATAGGGTTGAAAGGCAATTAAGTCAAATTTAATCAATGAAATGCTGGTCTGAAACTGCAATAGCTAGGTTCAGGAACTGTATAGAACATATTGCACATCAGTCAACACCTGTATTTCACTGACAGATGTGACCGCAGACATCTATCGTAAGATCTTTGTATTACAGATACATGACACTGCGGCGACCAAAAAAATTACTTCCTGTTGAACATCTCAAAATATTCGTGTACGCACTTTGTTAAAGGATGAAATTGCAGACACTAACACTCTCCTTAAATCCACCAGTGTGTGATTTGGTGGCCATGATAATTATTTGGTGGCAATGATAATTATTTGTAAAACTGGCTATGTGCCTGTAATCTGACTAACCATCCAGAAAATGGTCAATTTGATATCACCCAGGATGTACATTACAGACACCATCAATAATGCCGACGGAATTTCCTGCAAAATTGTAATACATTTCCCGTTTTTATATATATAGCTGGATGTAAAAACCACTTTGACGAATGGTTTGAGGCATTACCCAGCATGTGAGGGCTCTCTATTACAGCGAATCCATCTGATATCAAAGGTTATCCACCAATTGTTTTATCTTGCCATTATCTTATGCTCTTTTGCACTAAGACTTTTTATAACCTAAATCGCAAACAACCATCTCATCACTTACTGGTATGGTGAAAAGATGACTTATTGTCAAAGTAAACAGAAAGTGGAGCTAAAACTGTTTAAAAGTCTTCCTTTGTTTTGGTAATATATGCATTCTCACCTGGGGCAGGCAAGTCAACCAAACACCATAAATTTCTGTACATTCCCTTTAATGGCCCTAATAAAGAACAAAGTCTGAGTCTACAGCTAAAATACGGGAGTAGGAAATACAAAACGGTTTGTGAATGAGAAAAATAAATACACATGGTGTAATCATCCATTTGGTAAAGACTTCAATTGAACTGTGGACTAACAATATCAAACATATAGCTAATGGATTACTGTGAAAAATCTGTATGAACACTGCCTTAATGATTTATTGTATCACTTTACTTGTGGATGATTGCTTTGAAACTTCAATAATATGTATAACAGACATATCACAAGTGATTAATTTTGTATAGCCAAAGCCAAAAAATCTGTGGAACAGCTACATGTGACGTTTGATCTTGTGAAATCTGAACAATCAACACTGGGATCAACACTGGGACATCCAGGGCCATGGTATCAGATGTACACAAAATCTGTTCTAGCTCTTATCATAAATAACGCTACTGTGTCCATTGAAATACTGGATAGTTTGTCAACATTGGTAAAATTACAATAATCACTGTTGCTAGGGTGACGTGGGCATTATCTGGTTCATGAGAATGAATGTCGACAGAGATTGCTTGAATGACGTTTTAAGTTGCCACTTTTGGATATCTGAAGGGGCAGACTAACTATCAGGAATTACGTCAGTATAATATGCTATCCAATCCAACATCAGCACTTGGTTCACAAAGAACACAGCATGCCTAAGGGAGAAGTGTTGTATCACAAAGTACAGTGAGAATGAATCAAATGTTTCTACTATTTTTGCCTATAGTGCTTAGCTCTGGAGCTTACACTCTGATTTCAGGATAAAATTCAGGATTAAAGAGGAGCAAAACTCAAAAAGCTGATCATCAAACAGTCTGGTCTTGCACAAATCCGTTATCTGTAAGGTAATTTGACAAGCAAATTAATACATAGCAAAATATGATTTGCAGATTTGTTATTATAATAGTGGTTTATTCCTGCTTATCTTCCTGATAATGTTACCAAAGTGAGTGCTACAAAAACATATACACTTATGCTATATTGACCTGAAATGTACAATGTTTATGTGCTGTCTCTTATAATTGATAAGATTCCTGATGGTGATACTAAGGTTTCTACGTAATAAAAGAGAGAGATAAAATACTTGATCTTTGACAGGCAAAGCAGTGTGAAGTTTGAAATAAGTGATGCAGATCTGCTGGTTGTGGGTATATTTTTCTCTTGTCATGCATTATGACCCTAACGTCATAAATTATCAATATGAATTGGCCAATGAATGAGACCCCCTTCTAAGGTACAAGTATTGAGATGTACACTCTCCTCCGCAGTGACGTTGAGGTTTCATAACACGAGAGACTGGCGCTTTAACGACAATGCTTCTTGACTATTGCAAGGTACTAGCACAGTCTATTGGCACGTTAGAGTTTTAACCAGTTATACCAATATGGTCATACACATTGACAGGTTGCAGAGATGACTTCATCCGACCCATCGAACGTCATAGAAAGACAATCAACGGACTGCACTGAGTTTTACTTCATCCATTTCAGAAGGAAAACATTGCAGACAGTAATTTTTTCCACTCTTTTTTTCCTTTGCAGCTGTGACAACTGTATGGGAAGAATAACTGATCTTGAGATACACATCAGAGGCTGTCCATTATAATGGAACGACTAGATATCCTTACTGATTTCTGTATCTGATACTGACATTTGGAGATCAGTTTTCCTGCATCTGGCAACTCTATAAGCAAAGCTACTGTTCAAAATTGAAAGGAAACAGAATGTTTTTTTGTATGTACCGACTTGTGTACTCGTCAGAGTCCAACTTCTCCCAAAGGGAAAGCTGATTAGCACTGTTGTAGGAAAGACTCCACTCATAATCACACTTGACTAGAAAGTGCTCATGATGGAAACAATTTCAACCAACAATGTTGCATCGACAGTTGTCGCCCTGTACAACATGAAGATGATGGATCCAACCACTGTGAACATAACCCAGAACTCAACAGGTAATGGCACTGATGATTACGATACACTGGATCATAGCTCTTTTCCAGATTATGTCAACATAACTGAATTAGTTCTGGGCATTGTAGGAACTCTGGGAAATGCCCTTGTCATATTGGTTGTACTGAACGCAAGGAGGATGAAGACCCTTACAAACTACTTGATTCTGAATCTTGCCGTTGCAGATTTGCTCACTTCTGTATTGCTGATATTTAACCGTTACTTGATACATGTGACATCCCTGCCTGTTCCACCGGGTATTGCCGGGCAATTCTACTGTCGACTCTACTACAGTGCACAGTTTTTCTGGGCAACAATCAAGGCATCAACGTTCAACCTTATGCTGGTAACATTCGAGAGATACTTTGCCCTGGTCCACTCACTGACATACAGTGACTGCTTTACGAAATGCAAGGTCTCCATAATGGTGGCCATATCATGGATCTCAGCCTGTATACTTGAACTCACTTTTGCAGTCTTCCATCGCTACCACGAAGGTCACTGTCAGCTATTTGTGTGGCCGTCAGCATTCCTAGGAATGATTTTCGGAATCGCAAATTTCATAATAACTTACTTTATCCCGGTGGTATTTATGACGTGGGCTTATTATAGAATCATCTCCAGTTTGAAAACGAGGGCAAGAAACCTGCATGCTTCGAGAAGAAACTCCAGCGAGCAAGCCAGAGCACAGGCAAGGCGACGTGTCATAAAAATGCTCTTCCTTGTCATGATAGCATATGTAATCTGCTGGACTCCAAACAAAATGTTGTTTCTAGGGCATAATTTGGGGGCAGCTATAGAGTACAACTCTGACTACTACAATGTCCTAGTATTACTAGCATTTGCAAATTCAATTTTAAATCCATTCATATATGTGTTCAAGTACAGGCAATTCAGACAAAGCTTTCTCGCTATGTTTTACACTAATTCCTCATGTTGCAAAAAAGAAGTGAATCAGACAGAAATCAATGAAATTCCTCTTGCTTCGATGTCTTTATCCTTACTTGCACAGGCAAACAATAGAATTCTACAAAATTTACAATAATCATGACATACTAACCATCACTATAAAACTGTTTAACACTTCAAATATTTAAATGAAAGTTATTATTACTGTTACTGTTAATTAAACCCTCACTATCTAGAACTTTAAAGCTGATGTAGACTTTTAGTTTAGGATTCTGTCATTCAACTACAACTTCCAGTGAATCAATGATATCTCAAGTCTTATTCTCCTGTGGTTCACAATCCTGTTGAGATTATCAAGAGTTACTGGAAAGATTTATGACAATTAAAGAATATTTCGCATCTTGATTGACATGACATCAGTTGTTGGAGGGACTGTGTGGTAATCAAAAATTAAAATTAAATGTAAAACTTACAAACATTATTGAGGAATAGTAAGACTGTTAGCTGCAGGATAATATTAACCCTTTAAGTGCCTAGAAGTCAGTTTTTGTTGTCTCTATAAAAATAGACCATTGTCAATTTTTTTCAGATTTATGCCTAAATTTTGATAAAAACTGTAACCAATTAAATGTGATATCCCTTTGGTTCAATTACCAAAACAGTTACAGAATAATTCATATAAATTGATAAAATGTTGCACTAAAATTTTTGTGGAAAAAAAATTACAGCATTCACAGGGTTAATTATAGTGTGAGTGTGAGTGTATATTGCAAGTTTAGTTAGAATCTTCAGTTTTGAGCAAATCAATGATCACTTTTAACCAGAAAACTATAAAAAAAAATACCACAAAAAGAAGAGAAAACTGAACAAGATTTAAAGATGAAAGAATGCAAAACTGTAACCTACTAAATGCAAACACGGTGTTTATAAAAAAATAATAGCAAGACAACTTGGGAGATTAACAAATTCATAAAACAGTCTTCATGAATTTTTACATCTTTAATGTCACTTTTGCTCTTCAGCTACCTTTCTGAGTGAGGTATTGACAAGTATTTCTGAAAGGAAAACCTTTATCTTTATGATCAAAAACTGTTTCCATGGCAACAAACCATAAAGTCAGAGCTGCTTTAGAAAAAATAGCTACAGTAACATTAACTTAGATTTACAGTCTTTGAAATTGTTAGGATTCAATTTCTAGAGAATTTATTTACAGTGTCTGTTGATATTCAAATTGTGTTAACAACGTCATCAAATGGGCAGGACCGATGTTTTAGCAGCTTCAGATAATCTCCCTCTCCATACCACAAAAACAGGACAATACACTAGTTTGATCATGGAAAACTGAATGTTGTGCATTTCACTCAGTTCCGCTCCACACGTGACTGAATTGGCTTCTCGACTGCAGCAGTATTTCCAGTAATTTAACTTATTAGGAAGTAATCTGCCATTGGAATCTCCTCACATTGAAGCTTAATGTACATTAAGTAACAATACGTGCATTAGCCGTGACAAGGAGGTTGACCCAAGTAACCTACTACCATACCCATTCAGCACTTTATTCTTGCATAATGTCACACACACACGTACTTGACAAAGATCCGTGAGACTTCGCACAATTCCATAAGGCTTTGCACAATTAGCAGTGGAACAGTTCATTGCGAGGTTGAGCTCTATCACTTCTCTAATGATTACTTTTTTCACCAGTGTGTCAACACACTACTTTTTAATCTATCTTTGATCATATGCTGCCACATTTTTTCCCCTCTATTTTCAACCAAATGTCTGTTCTAGCGTACTACAAGGAGTGCACAAAACAATCTTCTGTGCAATTCTGTTCAGATGTATGTTTGGATGGGCTATACAACCTATGCATTAGTGGACCAACCATTCATTCACGCACAATCTACTTGTCACTCTGGTTGGAGGCACTAAGTAAGCATTATGATAACCAAAGTGTAGACTAGATCACCACAAGGACAAAATCCGGTGAAAATTCAGTATTATATTCATTAAGGACAGTGGATTTGTGAAGTCTGTACTTGGAGTTTTAGAGAAATTTACGACAAACTACTCTCATGACAAGCGTTTCAACATTGTGGTTTTAAAATGTTTATGAAATAGAGGAATAGTTTTTTGTCAGGTATAGTGATGACTTTGTAAATATATTGCAAAAAAAGGAAAATTGTACATGAAGGATGTTACAATCAGAAAATTTTATGATGATTTCCGGGTAAATAAATTGAAAATGTAAAATACACGTTCCTTTTGTTTCAAACTAATATATTACATTTCAAATCCATACATTAATGAATATATTACATTTCAAGTCCATAAATTAATTGTGCTATGTACACAGCAATCTTGCTTGTAATTTTTTGCCATTATTTAATACTACTATTGATAAATGAGTGTAAAACATTCTAAACTTCATACTGTGTCAATAAACATGCAGTGAATTTTTAGTTCATGTCTGATCTGAATTTGTAAAGAAAATTTTGTTAGAATAGAAGCTGTTTTGTATTGAACTTAGAGAAAAAAATACTCTTTGATAATGAGTCTGATAATATATGTTTACAATTTTGAATGCAAATGCTTTGTCATAGCATTATTAATGCATGCTGTACTAATTACTGGTACAAATTTGGTACTTAAAAGATTTCATCGAACACCCAGTTTATATCATTTTAGACTGAAATGACATTAAAACTAACATGAAGTATTATCATTTTAAGTCAGTTGTCATTCATTATAAAGGTTTTCTTCTGAACTTAATATTATTGATATTTTTGTACGACCACATGCAGGCAGTAATTGTAAACTTAAACTATATGCTTTGTGAACTGAAGTGCTAGCTGGAGCTGTGACATCTACTGTCAGTGAAATACATTCCAATCATTGATAGAATTATTCAGTAAAACATAACTAACTTGTTTGGTAGTGTAGTATCAGAATTTTTTAAGAAAACACATGAAATGTCATTCAATCATTTAGTTTACGTACATCTACGGTATTATAGCATTGTTTCCTTAGAGAAAAACAGAAATCTGTGTGCCTCTTCCTCCAAAATTTTTTTTACCATACATGTGATTGTCAAAGTACTATTCACTAATTACCAAAGTTCTATATTGGCCAATTACTTGTGAATGTTGGATGATTTCATTGTTGACAGTCAGCGTTCTTGAATTTCACACATAATTAACGTTTTACAAGTGATTTAACATATTGTATAACATGTATACCGTATATATATGACTTTTGAATCTTTGTGGATTTTACATGATTTTTACCAGTAAATGTATTTTAAACAGGATGGGAAACATTATAGATATATTTATTTTGAAACTGATCATATTTACATCAGTATGCCTTGAGCATGGTGTTATAGTGGGTGTTCGCAAGATTTTCACCTCTAGAGTGAAAAGTCCCTGGTGTTTCATGGAATGGTCAAAATCAAATACAGAAAATATGGGATGAAAGAGTTGACAAAAGCAAGAAGCTGATTTAGCAAATTATCTTCTATTCATATTTAGTTTTCAAAACTTCATAGTAAAAAATTCAGGTTAATTTTTTGTTTTGTAGACAATTAAACTGTACTACTCAGTATTTCTGAGTGTATAAAGATTGATTTAAACATGAACAAAGTGTACAATAATGTCTGATACAACTAAAATATCACTATTATAATGTATAAGGTTTCATTGTATAAGAAACACTGTAAAACACATGACCTGCTCTTTGGCATGAGTATATAAAGATATAAAGTTCACTGTACAGATTTTCACACATACACACATATGAATATAATATACATATATATATATATATATATATATATATATATATATATATATATATATATATATATATATATATATATATATATATATATATATATATATATATACAAGATTCAGGGTATAATCAGATAAAACCCTAATCATATTAATTAATCCTAGCATTTTTGACTTTAAGGGACAAAGTCTGCCATTTTTCATGAAGTTTGTTTGATTCAAGACACTACTTATATTGTTTGATATATTCGACCCCGGTTTTAGACACGATACATGAAACCATCGCGAAAATGAATTAATGGTCATGACCATTAATTCATTTATACGATGGTTTCATTTAATTTGTCTAAAAATGGGGTTGAATATATACATCGTCACCCATTTATTCAGTATCTTTCAACACGTCAAACAATATAAGAATCTTGCATCAAACAAACTTCATAAAAAATGGCCAACTTTGTCCCTTTAAAATGACATCTTTCCAGCTTTACTAATCCTGAACTGTGCTTACTGACCTAATTTAATTCTTGATTTTGCTCAGAATGAGTAAAAGTCTAAAACTATCGGTGTCAAATCTCTGATTTACCTTAAATTAAATACCTTCTTAATTCATACTTGATAAAATGAAAATCATGAGAAAGTCATTACATGTCCCTTGAAACCACAGTCTGCCAGTGGAATGTATGAAGACACATTACCAGTAGGTCACATTCTATATCACACTACATACAATTATGAAGGTTAAACTCAATTTATACATCATGTGACCACTATTAGCCTAGAGATGCCTAGCAGTGTGCTCTCCAACTTCAAATTGACCAATGACTTAACAAAGTTCTCTCCTGGTGCAGAGAATTTTATCCACACGCTGTATGAGCACAATTTTCAGAAATTTCTAGATTGACTTGTATTTAATTAATTTGAGGGCACACTATGGTGCTCAGTCATTTTTGCATATAAACAGAAAAGCGAATGAGATGAGTGAATTGACTGTAGCCTTCAGCCTTCATCTATTTCCTCAAAAATATTTCTAAAAATGTTGTGTGTATAATGCTGGATCTTCCATTGTTTCATTTACTACCGGTAGAGTCATTTACGCATATCTCTACATACCTCAACTTTCATGTACATTGTATGCTCCAGAGTTGTTCCATATTAAGTGTCTTATCCATAGTGTGCATTTACAGAAACGTTTGACAACAGTAGCAACAGCTACAGGTAACATGCATTGTTACAAATTTGTCTAGGGGCAGGAAAATTGAAACATTATAGCTGTATATTTGACTTTCTGTTAGGAGACCTATGAGCCAAATGGCTTAAGTGTGATTTTGAAAGCTTAATTCTATATTTTTTAAAATGCGCTGTTCCTTAATCCTTACACTCATTCAACAAAGTATTTGAATAGAAGCCCGCAGCTGCAGCTGAAGTTGATCTTCTGTAAGCCAACACCATAGGTGTGTGACAGTATCACTTTACTAGGATTACAAGCAGCAACTAACCATTCATCTTACAGAAAGGTATTTGGTTTCTTTGGTGTGAAAATGTGTACAACAAAACTGGAACAAGAAAGCCTAGGGAAGGAAAAAATTCCAAAAAAATGTCTTGTCAGAGACAACTGAGGTGAAAAAAAACAGTAACAGATCATTCTCTTCATCTCCACTTGTCAAATAAACTGCAAGCAATCTGTAACTCTGCCCCAGAAACTGGAAATCATTACACATTCATATAGAGTATTTGTAGTTCATATAGATAATTCCTTTCTGCTGTTTATGCAATTCACACTTTGTAGATAATCGTTCTTTGACAAACATTTGAAGATTTGAAAAAAATATATCCAATACTTGACAACTCAGTATAACAGATTTACATGTTCTATTTATGTCTTTTGAAATTGTAAATGTATTCCAACACTTCTAATAGAATTTTACTTTTTTGTCACAGTTCATGAAGATTTCACTATAGGAATGTATATTTCTTTCTTAAAAGGAAAATAGAAATAAACTCTGTATTGTTTTCCAGAGGTGCATCATCATGTTGTTTTTTCATGTGATGTAAAAATGTTGATTGATGAAAAAGAATCAAAACATGGTAATAGGTACATTGTAACATATGAGTACCTGTCATGTGTGGCATGTTCACTTATAATACTCTGTTGACTTTGGTTTGAATATACCGGTATATTTCAATTGTGGAATGCATAATACAATCTTACAAAATGTTTCTTTCAGAGTCTGTATTCAAAATAAGTAAGTTTATGATCAATTTGAAGTGATAAGGTTCAAAATGTCACCTTGTTTTTTGTGCTGATAAAACACACCAGGCCTCCATTAGCTTGCCATTTTGAATCATTTGTTGTCTCAAATACCAATACCTTACTTTGCATGCCAGACATTTCACAAATAACGTCTGAAAAACTGGACCCTTACATTGTATGTTCAATATCTGAACGGTGTAAAGGCAAACATGATTAAAAGGTTGGTTGGCATTAGATGGTAGAATTAAACTAGCTTTGCTCATAATGTTTGTGTGTTTCTTTATTCATTTATTTGTTTATTTATTCAAATCTTCATATGACAGTTATCAATATCATACATCATGTTAAAAATCTTTCTTGAAAACCATAAATTTCCCCTAGGGATGGAATAAATGATGAGAATGTGGGAAATAAAGTTCTCTAAGAACACTGTTAGTTCAGTTGAACACTTACTGCTTTGAAGTACCTCAAAATACATTCCTACATTTCTTAATCTCACCTATACTGCTCTTTGTTTTTTCCCAGAAAAAAAAACACCCACAACATAGGCATTACGACCATTTGGTATGTGCTTCCCCACATCTCCAGACAGTATGAAATATGAGGAAGAATAAAAACATTGTAGAGCATATTTTGGAAATAAGTGTCTAAGTTTTGCTAATAAACCAACTTTAGAGCTGATTTTTGTACAGACTTTATAAATGTGATGTTTTCAGGATAAGTGGCTGTCAATCTCTACTCTAAGAGGTGAAACATAATCAACGCTACTAATCTCATTTGAATCAATGCAAATCTGATTTAAGGTTTAGATGGGTTTTTTTTGCGTTATATTACCTTTCACCACCATGGTTTGGCCCAAACCTATTGTTATCAATGGTGAGTATGGACCTGTTTACAGGAAATTGGGGTGAACAGGTTAAAGTTTCTGTTCACTGTATGTATACTATGTCTATTCTCATCATTGCTATTTTAGTGTGGTGTTTTCAAGTCTAAACTCCAAATGTTAGTGTTCAGTGATTTACAGTAGATCGCGCCTTGGGGACAGATATTCAGACTCTCAAACTTTTACAATTCTTTTCTGATCTTGCTGATCTTTCCATTTCTACTGGACTTAAGTACTCTCCTGAGATTTAAATACTGGGGAAATGTATCATTCTACATTTGAATATAGCCAGAACAATGACACACATATATTTAGAAATGACATCATCATCATTTGTCTTTTTATATGCATCACAGTCCTGAACCCACAACGTTAATATGCTACAATAATTCAAAGCAGATTCAACTTGTCTGCCTTAAAACAAAGGTGGCGTGTACTGGGAACTGAGAAACTCTTCACAATATAAAATAAATAATCTGGAACATTACTAACAGTAATAATTTCAATGAAGCCCCATGGAAACATTGACAGAAAGATGAATATGAGATGCTTCAGTATGCTTGTATGAATTCTGCAGTAGAACTTAACTCTTCAATGTCTATCCTACCTAGCTGAAGCCAATTTTTTTTAGGAAGGTACTTTAAACTTTTGTTAGTGAAAGGGTGAATTTATGATGTTCCATGTAGGGGATTAAGCCAATGATCCACTGAGATTTACACAGAAAATAGGTTGAGCAAGATTTGTCTTTCCAATACAAACCTACATGATACAGGACACAAAGACACAGCTTTTTCAACTGATCTTTAAGGATTCCCTGGTAGTACAATCTCATCACAATTATAATCAAAAGTGACAAATGCTGACTCCAGAGGGCGATATAGCAAATGCACACACAGCATGAAAGAATTGCTATATACATCATGTGTAATAGCTGGTACATGCAAGATTGCTTATCGTGCTGTGTCATATAATAGAGGGAGCTGATGTAATAATTAAGTGACATTGGCTAACAATATTTTCCTTTCCACAGTATTACAAATAAAACGTATATCCTACTAAAATATCCAGAGAGAACAGTTTAAGTGGATTAGCATTTTTATCCAATCATGGAAACACAGATTAATGCCTACTCTGCTACATTAAATGACTTGATGCCATAATGACAGATCAAGTAGGACAGTAAATTGATATGAAAAATCATCTTCTTTACAAACTTTAATATAATGAGCTAACAATGTTGATGGATTATACTTCAATTTCTGCCTTGAACTCTAATACCCTAGCCTTGTGAAAGTAGAATCTTTTGAAATAGTCTCTGGCATATGAGACAGCGTGAAAATCTGTCACTTTCTTTAGTCCTTTCAAATCTTCATCACTGATTTGGCTGAGGGGTCCAAAGAACTTAATTGTGTTATTTAAATCGGTAGGGATCAAGTGTTAGTCCTGTTTTATGCTGTAGATTCAAATGAAGAAGAAAGTATGCACAAATAGAGTTCATAATAATTCTTGATGTCCAAATTGATGACTTTTTGATAGAACAAAAAGACATTTCACATTGCTCATTTAAGGAGAATTGATAATGAAAGATGTGACTATTTGCAGGGACACACATAAATTATTACCAGAAATTTTAATATCTTGGGGTCATCTTCAAGGAGTATTTAATTTTGACTCCATGTCAGATTTGCTTCCAGAGTCTGCAAATACCTCTGGGTAATTTAAATCTTCAAAAAATATTGGTTTTTCACATTTTACTAAATCATATGAAAATTGCATAGCATTTGATAATGTTATGCTATTTGGGGTTATGGTAATAGTGCAGTAAAACTACAGTAGTCTGTATTTGGCATTTGTTCAAATATTGGAAATACAGGTAACCTTCATAGACAGACAACCCCATTGCATTATTGAAATATTAATTTTAAGTTAACATTTTACTGTTAAGGTTGGGTGTCATAATGTGGACTATCTGTAAATTTTGTGGTACCGGTATTAGTAGACCCTTGACTAAATATTTAAATTATAAATTTTGGGAGAGATATTTTTAAAGCATGGGAGGTCAGGATTGAATACAGTTGACATGACTGATCACTTTCATAGAGGCATGTTCAAAATAAGTTGGTCAACCACAGTGCACAAAAGCTAGACAAAATCAATACAAATGGATTTACAATGTCTACAAGAAAGGACAACATCTTATACACACAACGACTCTACCCTTTCACGGTCCCTTCGGTCACACCCATTGTTATCTACTGTGAACCTACAGGGAAGTAAAGTATTAAAGTAGTGTCGACATGACATGTTAAACATGGTATTAATTCAAGGAGAACCTTTGTTGTGAGACAAAAAAAGTGCTAGATAACGTGTGTTCTTGTCTGAGATGTTCTAATTATAGAAGAGTACAATGATTGCAAGTTTTACACATTCTCATTTTTTGTAAATTTTAGGAAAAAAGAGGACAATGTCCTGGTGTTGATCAAAAATTTTTACTGACTTTATCATCTGATTATCTGGCTTCCTGTCCTAAGACTTAGAATAATAATGCCAAAGTTTTGAACCACTCTATATACATGCAGTATTTCTGTACGTTACACCTGGTGACATAACAACTACAACAAAAGCTTCATTACACACAGTACGTCTGAGTCAGCATATTATTGCTGCCCTGCATTGTCAATAGCAAAATATTGTTCTTTCTGTTGTGTAAGAGAGACACTTATTTTGCCCTCTCCAACTCTGTGCTCTTTACGTAGAGGGAAAAACAGACACACCTGCGTATACTTCAGGGTAAGCTTACGGTAAATTTGGTCTTCTGAAGTTCTAACTTCTAATTTCGGTTAGAAGTTAATTGTCACACACAAGTTGACAACATATCGTACATCATCAAAAACTGCTGAAATGGCTGAAATAATCTTAGTTCTGTTACTGTTGGTCACCCCTGTTGCAAGTCAATCAACCACAGCTGGTAACAGGGGCTTGGTGGATCTGAGTCGTTATGTCAAAGATGGCAGATGTGCTTACACATTCATAATGCCAGACCAGAATGAATCTCCTTGTAATGGTGAAGCACTGCAGAGACTCTCAGACAGAATTGACCATCTGGAGAAGGGAAAATCATCTTACCCACTTTTGAACACCACTTCCTATCCAGTTGGTAAGTTTTATTTGCATTAAAAATACCGTCAAGGACACTATGTGCTCACATTCGGTTTGAATTGGTCCATTTGAGAAATATTTAGCAAATAAGGTCTCCAACTTAGGTACTGGAGCACAGGCGCACAACGTCTCTTAAAATCACTTGTCTGTAATTTTAATGTTGAAACATGCATTTATTAAAATCTGTGCAAACGGAAATCGTGCGGGCAGCTATTGAGACATACAGTGAACAGTGCTCCGTGCACGGCTGTGGCCGCTCAGCTCTACAGTTAACGTTACTAACTTTATACAAATGGCGAATTTTAAAATCACTTGTCTACAATTTTACTGTTCAAACATGCATTTTATTGATAACTGTGCGAACGGAAATCATGCAGGCAGCGTTTGAGACATACAGTGAGCAGCGCCCAAAACACGGCTGTGGCCGCTCGGCTGTCTTGTACACATTACTCTAAAGGTACGAAAGTATTTGGAATATAATTTTAAATTAGGCAAACTATATAAGGTTCACCTAAGGTACTTGCACACAAATTTTCAAAGCAATCAAAAAAGCGGTTCTTGAGTTTTTAATTCTTAACCATTTTCACATTTTGTAAGCTCATTTGCATAATTTTGGCAATGCAGACTTCATTTGAACAAAATCCCATCTACAGCCCAGGATACATCCACACACCAAATAGCAAGATGAAACGTGCAGCGGTTTGCGTGTTTTTGATGTTGACGGACATACTGTACGTACATACATACATATTACATACATACATACACACATACATACAGACGCCATCGACTTCAGCCTATACGATAAACTCACATTGGTAAAACCAAATGTGAGCTAAAAATAAATAAATCACAATATGAGTATATTTCTCATAGTAGGAAACTTCTGAAATAATCTCTTTCAAGAGACACTTTCCTTAATTAATTAATTAATTCCATTATTTTGTCTTTCCAAGACTGTCAGCATGCATATATTCTGAATGGAAATAAACTGGAGGAGGGTGTTCACGTCATTCAACCACAGAGTCATCCAGGACCATTTCCAGTTTACTGTGAGGTTCAGGATGATGGAGCATGGACTGTGGTACAACGTCGGAATGATGGATCCATAACATTCAAGAATGAATGGCAGTCCTACAAATATGGATTTGGTCAGATCACTGGTGAACACTGGCTGGGCAATGAGAAAATGTATCACCTCCTGCGTAGTGATGAATACAAACTCAGAATTGACCTGCAAAACTGGGACGGCAATTCAACTTATGCAGAATATGATCTGTTTAGAGTTGGAAATGAAGCCAAGGAGTATGCATTGTGGCTAGGTGAATACTCTGGAACTGCCGGTGATTCTATGGGGTCTCATGCCACTGCAAAATTCAGTACAAAAGACAATTACAGTTACGGAACAAGTAGCTCATGCTGTGCCTGTTACGGCAGTGCATATCGTGGGGGATGGTGGTTCTTAGCTGGCAGTTCTTGTTATCAAGCAAATCTCAATGGTCACTACTATACATCCAAGAGAGTAACTGACTATGGCATTGCTTGGAAAAGTTGGCAGAATACTGACACTCTCAAGGAAACACTAATGAAGGTCAAAAGACTCAGAAATTAGTCAAAGAAAGGCTTTAATGCATTGCGTATCATGTCGTGATGATGAAAAAACCTGAAGGGGAAATTATTCTTGAAACAAATTATCTTATTCTATCTGAAACTCAATCTACGCAAAAGCTGCATGGCATTAAAAAATAATCTGAGAAACTCTTCACAAAATAAAATAAATAATCTGGAACATTACCAACACTCTAACAGTAATAATTTCAATGAAGCCCCATGGAAACATTGACAGAAAGATGAATACGAGATGCTTCAGTATGCTTGTATGAATTCTGCACTAAAACTTAACTCTTCAATGTCTATTCTACCTAGCTGAAGCCAATTTAATTTTAGTAAAGTACTGTAAACTTTTGTTCGTGAGAGGGTGAATTCTTGATGTTCCATGTAGGGGATTAAGCCAATGATCCACTGAGATTTACACAGAAAATAGGTCGAGCAAGATTTGTCTTTCCAATACAAACCTACACGACACAGGACACAAAGACACAGCTTTTATACTGATCTTTAAGGATTCCCAGGTGGTACAATCTCATCACAATTATAATCAAAAGTCACAAATGCTGACTCAAGAGGGCAGATATAGCAAATTCACACATAGCATGAAAGAATTGCTATTTACATCATGTGTAATAGCTGGTACATGCAAGATTACATGTTGTGCTATGACAAATAACAGAGGGAGCTAATATAATAAGTGATATTGGCTAACATTATTTTTCTTTCCACAGTATTACAATTAAAACTTATATCCTACAAAAATATCCAAAGAGAGCAGTTTAATTGGATTGCATTTTTATCCAATCAAGGAAACGCAGATTAATGCCTACTCTGCTATATTAAATTACTTAATGCCATAATGACTGGATCAAACTGGATCCAACTAGCTCAAACTAGACTTAACCAGATCAAACTGGATCAAACAGGATCAAACCGGATCAAACTGGATCAAACTGGACTAAACTGGATCAAACTGGATCAAACAAGATCAAACTGATCAAACCGGATCAAACCCGATTAAACTGGATCAAACCGGATCAAACTTGACTAAACTCGATCAAACCAGATAGAACTGGACCAAACCGGACCAAACTGGATCCAACCGGATCAAACCAGATCCAAAAGGACTAAACAGGATCAAACTTGATCAAACTGGATCAAACTACACTAAACTGGGTCAAACCGGATCAAACTGGATCAAACCAGATAAAATTGGACTAAACCGGATCAAAATGGATCAAACCAGATCAAACTGGATCAAACTGGAAGAAACTGGATCAAACCTGATCAAATTGGATCAAACTGTATAAGACCGGACCAAACCTGATCAAACTAGACTAAACCTGATCAAACCGGATTAAACCAGATCAAAGTGCATCAAACTGGACAAAACTGGATTAAACTGGATCAAACCAGATAGAACTGGATCAAACAGGATCAAACTGGATGAAACTGGAATAAACAGGATCAAACTAGATCAAACTTGACTAAACTGGATCAAACCAGATCAAACTTGATCAAATTGGACCAAACTCGACCAAACTGGATCCAACCAGAACAAACCAGATCCAACCAGATCAAACTGGACTAAACCAGATCAAACTGGATCAAACCAGATAAAACTGGATCAAACTGGAATAAACCAGATCAAACAGGATTAAACCTGATCAAACCGGATCAAATTGGATCAAACCAGACATAACCTGATCAAACAAGACTAAACCGGATCAAACTGGATCAAACCGGATCAAACCAGAAAAAAATGAATCAAAGCAGATCAAACTTGATGAAAATGGAATAAACCGGATCAAACTGGACCAAACTTGACTAAACTAGATCAAACAGGAAAAAAACCGGATCAAACAGGATCAAACTGGCCTAAACTGGATCAATCCGGATCAAACCAGATCAAACTACACTAAACTGGGTCAAACCGGATCAAACTTGATCAAACCAGATCAAACTGGACTAAAACCAATCAAAATGGATCAAACCAGATCAAACTGGACTAAACCAGATCAAGCTGGATCAAACCAGACAGGACTTTATCAAACTGCACTAAACTGAATCAAACTGGATCAAATTAGATCAAACCGGATCAAACTGGATTAAAATGGAATAAACCGGATCAAACCACATCAAATTTGACTAATATGGATCAAATTGTAACAAAAAACGGATCGAAGTGGATCAAACTGAACTAAACTGGATCAAACTGGATCAAGCTAGACTAAACCAGATGAAACTGGATCAAACTGGAACAAACTGGATCACACTGGATCCAACAAGATCAAACTAGATTTAACCAGATCAAACTGGATCAAACATGATTTATAAATAAATATGGCTGTTTGAAAGGGTATGGTCCACAGTATTTATCCGATTTGTTTAACGCTCAGAGTGATGTACATAGTCATCATACACGGTCTACTTCTCACCAGGATTCTTATGTACCTACCGGTAGATGCTTCTCTAAATATGGTCAACGTAGCTTTTAATACTGTGCTGCCAAACTGTGGAATGCTTTACCAATTGAAATCAAACAAACTACTGTTCTGTACACCTTTAAATCTGACTTGAAAGATTATGAGAAAATGAATGTTCCTTTGTAGATGTAATTATTGTAATTTTGCTTGAGCCCCGATGAAAATTACTGTACAAGTAACTCGGCCCTTCAATAAAAGTGTAAATAAATAAATAAACCAGATCAAACTGCATCAAACTGGACAAAACCGGATCAAACTGGATCAAACCGGACAAAACTAGATCACACCGGATCAAACTGGATGAAACTGGAATAAACAGGATCAAACTGGATCACACTTGACTAAACTGGATCAAACCAGATCAAACCAGATCAAACTGGACGAAACTGGATTAAACTGGATCAAACTAACCTACACTTGGTCAAACAGGAACAAACTGGATCAAACCAGATCAAACTGGACTAAACATGATCAAACTAGATCAAACCAGATAAAACTGGATCAAACTGGAATAAACTAAATCAAACTGGATTAAACCTGATCAAACCGAATCAAACTGGTTCAAACCAGACAAAACCTGATCAAACAAGACTAAACCGCATCAAACTGGATCAAACCAGAAAAAACTTAATCAAACCAGATCAAACTTGATGAAAATGGAATAAACAGGATCAAACTGGATCAAACTTGACTAAAAAGGATCAAACTTGAAAAAAAACTAGATCAAACAGGATCAAACTGGCCTATATCATGATCAATACGGGATCAATCCAGATCAAACTAAACTAAACTGAATCAAACCGGATCAAACTTGATCAAACCAGATCAAACTGGACTAAAACAGAACAACATGGATCAAACCAGATCAAACTGGATCAAACTAGACTAAACTGGATCAATCCGGATCAAACTGGATAGAACTGGCTCAAACTACACTAAACTGAATCAAACTGGATCAAACTAGATCAAACCAGATCAAACTGGCCTAAACTAAATCAAACTAGATCAAAACAGAAAGAACTGAATCAAACCAGATCAAACTGGATGAAACTGGAATAAACCAGATCAAACCAGATCAAACTTGACTAAATTGGATCAAACCGGATCAAACTGGATCAAATTAGATCAAACTGGATAAAACTCGATCAAACTGTATAAAACCGGACCAAACCTCATCAAACTAGACTAAACAAGATCAAACTTGATAAAACAGGATATACAACTGGATCAAACCGGATCAAACTGGATGAAATCGGAAAAAACTGGATAAAACTGGACCAAACCTGATCAAACTAGACTAAAACAGATCAAGCTGGATCAAACCGGATAGGACGGGATCAAACTGGCCTTAACTGGACAAAACTGGATCAAACAGGACCAAACCAGATGAGACTGGATGAAACCGGATCAAACTGGAGCAAACCAGATCAAACTAGACTATACTGGATCACTGGATCAAACTGGACTAAACCGGATCAAACTGGATCAAACCAGAAAAAACTTAATCAAACCAAATCAAACTGGATGAAACTCGAATAAACCGGATCAAACCGGATCAAACTGGTTCAAACTGGACTAAACCCGATCAAACTTGATCAAACTTGATGAAACTGGATCAATAAGGATCAAACTGGACCAAACCAGATAAGACGAAACTTGATCAAACCATATCAAACTGGATCAAACCGGATGAAACCGGATCAAACTGGATCAAACTGGATGAAACCAGATCAAACTAGATTAAACGGAATTAAACCAGATCAAACCAGACCAAACTGAATCAAACCGGATCAAACCAGATCAAACTGGACGGAACCAGATCAGGGTTAAACCGGATCAAACTAGATAAAATTAGATCAAACTGGACCAAACCAGTTCAAACTGGATCAAACTGGACAAAACTGGACCAAACTAGATCAAACCAGATCAAACTGGATCAAACTGGATCAAACTGGACTAAACTGGATCAAACTGGTTCAAACCAGATCAAACTGGATCAAACTGAACTAAACTGGATCAAACTGGATCAAGCCGGATCAAACCAAATGAAACCGGATCAACCCGGAACAAACCGGATCAAACTGGATCAAACTGGACTAAACCAGATGAAACGGGATCAAACTTGATCAAACTCGATCAAACTGGACTAAAAAGGATCATACAGGATCAAACAGGATATCAAACTGGATCAAACTGGATCAAAACAGATCAAACAAGACTAAACAGGTCAAACCTGATCAAACTGAATCAAACTGGATTAAACTGGACTAAATCGGATCAAACCAGACTAAACCAGATCAAACTGAATCAAATTTGATAAAACCAGATCAAAACTGGATCAAACTGTGGACAGTGAATGAATAAATCTGAAAGACCATGTCTAAGATTTCCACTGAAGTACCTGGAAGTGAAGATATCTCGTCAAATGTGAACAACCAGGCCAATAGTTTATGGAACAATCGTGAAGTTGACACTTAGAAGGCTCATTGTGTGAACACAAAAGCGAATTTCAAAAATCAGAGACAGGGTTTTTTGCCCAGTACCGTATATCAAGCTGTTGATTGCTGTAAACAGCTCAACAAGGTTGATTGAAGATTTGCAAGTACACTTTATTGAGTAAAAAAACCTAAAAGAACACTTGTTTTATAGTAAAACAACCGTATTCATACTATTTTGAACAAAAAACATTTTTTTTAACTCTTCAATGACCAAGCAGAAAAAGAATGACCACTTGTCAGGCGTTTGACTTCTTCTACGTGAAAATATGGATTGAAAATATAACTGTCAATGTCAATCCTTAAATGAATTATCTGGAGAGCTAGGCAACATATGATTTTGAGAAGATCCCTTACTGAAGAATATTAGAGAGGATGATAGTGTGGGCAAACAAATTGAAAAACTTTTCATGTCGTTTACTCAGTCACCTAATTTTGAATGAAACAAATTATTTGATAACTGACAACTGTTCGATATTTTTGTCTTGTAGATGAGAGGTTAATGTGCCAAAACCATTGAGGGCGCATGCTGTACTACTGATCCCTGTAGGTGTTCAAATGCAAGCCCAGGCATTTAACATTCAGACAAGACATAAACTTACAGTGCATGTACGGTATATATGGCAAGTATGGGGAACTCTCCTCAGCGACAAAAAGAATACAACATCACAGAACACACTCGCATGTTTAGTTAGCATTTCCTGACTAACTACCAGTACACAATGGAAATATTTATTTTGCGCCTGGGTGTTAAGCAAACATGGATTGATCTGTGAAAATTATTTTTTAACTTCATCAACATATTTTGTGAAAAAGCAAATAAAAACAAAAATTTGAAAATTTGAAAATACACCATACAAATGAAAGGAATATGTGACATGATATGAGAAACTCAATTTGAGGCACAGATTTCAATGTAAGCAAGAATATTTTATTCAGCTATGGCAGTTTTAAACTTTTTTTTCCAAGATAGTGTACATGTGTGCGATTTTATGGCAAGTCAGGAGCTTTGTGGTGCCTAGAGGTAATTTTCCATTTGTGCATGTTTCATTAATGGACAATAAAGTAATTTGAATCAAATTGAATTGAAACAATCCTTTCTCCAGTCTGCTATAGAATTTGAATCTCACAAAGCTACAGGACTACAATATCATTTCATTGGTCTTCACACAAATTTAATTTCTGTAATACCGGTATATCAATTTATACATGATAACAGTCTGAGAGCTCTTGTTTGTGTACATGAGTAGTGTGTTGTAAGGTGACCAGAAAATGATTTTCCATGAATGAATTCATAAGTACACAATAAGGAGTACCAGTACTATTATCATTGTAATTTTTATCACTATTAATGGTGGCATTCTGGTTTGAAAAATAGCTTTCCTTATATGAACTAAAAAGGCATATTTTGGAACTTTTGACTTGCAAGGAACGTAGAGTTTTATGAGCATCAGAAGAGACAAACAGTGTCCAGTGACATAGTATTATTTTTATGATCAAAGCTAATTCAGATTAAACCAAATTAAGATAATACAGTGGTTGATCACAGGTATTAAAGATTTTGCAAGGACTTTGAGATCATACTGTCCCACAAATATAAAGGTATGCTGATGAAAAGACAAGATCAAGGGTGAAAAAACTTTTACATGTATGTGTTGCAATTTATTTTACTGATCTTGAACAACTGCCAACTAATTTATATTGTGAGTATGTTCCCTTGACCCCCTTGTAACATTTTTTTCTCGAGTAGGGGTAAAAATAAATACCTTTAGTGTGAGGAAGAAATTCAGCTTTGTAACTACTCAGTAAACAATGCATCACAAAGAAAGTCCACTTACACCTTTAAAATTATTACCTACTAGATGTGCCATAAAAGACAGACTTCTTTCCATAGGGGTTGTACGAACATATCTCATAAATGGTCAATTCCTATCAGATGGAATATCAAGTTTTTTACTTATTCCATGGACACAACCTGGCACACCTGGATAAACCAGAAAATTAACTTGCAACAATAAGACAATAAGATAATAGATGATCACAGATGCAGCAATAGATGATATAAAGAATATCAAAGTGCAGACACAATACAGGTCATGCATAACAGAGCTACTGTTAGCTTGAAGTATAACCATTTGACACTGCAATTTCAATAGACCATGTTCCGAACCGCGCGTGACATTCCGAGATATCGCGAGAATATGTGGTTCGCAGTGGACGCGTTCTCGCAACACAGGACAAACTGCGTAAAACAGGACAAGTCGCTAATTACGTTAAACACTGCATAAAATATATGAAGTTGCAACATTTGCTCAGTTCTGCACTTTTTCTAGTTCCATACTAAGTTTGACTTGTATTACTAAGCTGGAAACCTGTTTCTACGGGCATGTAATAAAGTCTCGCGAGATCTCGCAATCAGCGGAAAATCGTCTATTGGGAAAGAGCCAATTAACATACGGTATTTTATACTGCAACAACACTTTTTTTTTCACTTCAAATTTCCTGGTTATACTGTTCTTCACACATTGTTAATTTCCGTAATATATCAATGTACATGTGAGAATGGTGTAACAGCTTTTGTTAGTGTATGTAAGTAGTGTATTGTAAGGTGACCAGAAAATGATTTTCCATGATTGATTTCATAAGTACACAATAAGGAGTACCTGTACTATTGTAATTTTTATCACTTTTTAAGGTGGCATTCTGGTTTGAAAAATAGCTTTCCTTATATGGACTAAAAAAGGCATATTTTGGAACTTTTGACTTTCAAGGAACGTAGAGTTTTATGGGCATCAGAAGCAACAAACAGTGTCCAGTGACACAGTATTTTTTTTCATGATCAAAGTTAATTCAGATTAAACCAAACTAAGATAATACAGTGGTTGATCAAAGGTATTAAAGATTCTGCAAGGACTTTGAGATCATACTGTCATTACTGATTTTGAACAACTGCCAACTTGTTTATATTGTGAGTCTGTTCCCATGACACCCTCGTAACATTGGTTTTCTCAAGTAGGGGTAAAATAAATACCTTTGGTGTGAGGAAAAATTTCAGCTTTGTAACTACTCAGTCAGTAAACAATGCGTCACAAAGAAAGTCCACTTACACCTTTAAAATTATTACCTACTAGATGTGCCATAAAAGACAGACTTCTTTCCATAGGGGTTGTATGAACATATCTCATCAATGGTCAATTCCTATCAGATGGAATATCAAGTTTTTTTACTTATTCCATGGACACAACCTGGCACATCTGGATAAACCAGAAAATTAACTTGCAACAATAAGACAATGAGATAATAGATGATCACAGATGCAGAAATAGATGACATAAAGAATATCAAAGTGCAGACACAATACAGGTCATGCATAACAGAGCTACTGTTAGCTTGAAGTATAACCATTTGACACTGCAAATTTCAATTGTAAAAGAGCCAATTAACATACGGTATTTTATACTGCAACAACACTTTTATTTTTCACTTCAAATTTCCTGGTTATATGGACATAAAAGTCTTCAGAGTCTCATGTTATTAAGAAAAAAAACAAGATGCCCACAAAAGCTTTGGTTCTATTTCTGTTGGTCATCCTGGTAGTCTGTACAAGGTAACTTCAAATATTGGAAGTAACCTTCATAGAAAAAAATCCCCACAGCATTATTGACAGAAATAAAATTTAACATTTTACCGTAAAAGTTTGATGTCATAATGTAGACTCTCTGTAAATTTTGTGATATCATTAGACCCTTCATTGAATAAAAGGGAAACTATTAATTTTTGAAAGTTATATTTTAAAGCATGAGAGGTCAGGAATGAATACACTTGGCATAACGGATCACCATGATAGGTTTGACAAACCTCAATGGATAAAAGCTAGACAAATTTAATACAAATGAGACTTCACAATGTGAGACGGGAAAGGAAAACATCTTATGCACAAAATGACTTTACCATTTCATCATCCCTTGGCCCACACTCATTGTTATCTATGGTAACTGCATTGACTCTATTGACAGGGAGGTTGGGTAACATGTTGTCATGATACCAAAAAGTGCCAGATAACGTGTGTGCTTGTCTGAGATGTTCTGATTATAGAAGAGTACATGATTGCAAGTTTTACGCATTCTCACTTTTTGTAGATTTAGGAAAAAAGAGAACAATGCCATGGTGTTGATCAAAAATTTACACCAGCTGACTTTTTATTATCTGATTATCAGACTTCCTGTCCTGAGACTCTGTCCAAGTTTTGCACCATTAGATCCTTATACATACTGTAACACAGTATTTCAGTATCTCACATGATGGCACAACAACTATGACAACAAAAGTAATCACATGACGTGGGCTGAGTCAGCAGTTTACATCATTGCTTAGTAACCCTGGATTATCAATAGCCAGACATTATTCTTTCTTTTGTGTTTTTGAGAGACACTTTTTGACCTCTCCAAGCCAGTGATCTTTACAATCAGGGTGAAAAACAGACACACCTATGTATACTTCAAGGTAAACCTACAGAAAAATTTTGTTCTTCTTACTTGTATTTCTGTTTGAAAGTTGTCACACACAAGTTGACATAACATCATACATCAAAAACTGCTGAAATGGCCGACATAATCTTTCTAGTTCTGTTACTGCTGGTCACCCCCGTTGCAAGTCAATCAACCACTGCTGGTAACAGGGGCTCAGGGATAGAAATACTTTTTTTATTTCTTGTGGCAAAAGTTTGCCACCGGATATGAAATCTGGTGGCAATTATGAAAAATCTGGTGGCAGTTTAACACATTATGTGATCGGTATAATACAACATTTTGTCATTGCCACATACTCATTCTAATTTATAAATTCTTGAAATATGGTGAGTACACGTCACAAAAAGTCAAACCATACTGCATGCCTCGAAAAAAATTTTCAAACTTACTAACCGTGGGACACGTGAATTTCATTTTTACTTGCCCGAGAGGAAAAAGTACTTGCCCTAAATTTCTAATTACTGTACCAGTAATTTGTAACAGAGAGCAAGAGTTTGGCCATATGAAGTGAATTCAAAGAGGGAAAAAACAGATTCAAACAAGAACTACATCTTGTTAAAATGAAGGACTATTACCAAATCTGAAATGTCCCAGAAGAAATGTGAGAATACTTTAGTCTTTTCTGTAGATTTTGGCCATTTAGAAAACATTTTTGAATTTGGAATTTTTCCACAACCTAGTCCAAATTAAAATCTTTGCATAAGAGTGATAAGATTGTGTGATTTACAATGTGCATGACTGGCTGCTGCTCTTTATTATCAAGCTGAGATCACAAACAACTGCTCTGCTAGTGTTTATCTGCCATGCATATGCACATGTACATCTGCAACTCTTTTACCTGTTTACATGTTTGCTCACTGAGCACAGCAGTCTTTCAAAGTTTATTGATGAATGTATTCGTCAAGAGAGCAGATTCAAGTTTCGTTTTCGTTACTCTTCAGTGCAGATTTGTTTTCTGTAAGTAGGGTGGCCAAACTTAAGCTAAAATGTTGCGACATTATACGCAACTCACGCACACTGAAAGTGAAATTTGATTTTCGTGAAATTTTAAACGCCATTTTTTCTGAAAATAAGTAGCTCAGTTACTGAAAAATAGATATTTCCAATTAAAATCTATGTATGAGGCAGGTTTCATTAAAAAACTGAAGAAAAAACGATAGAAAAATAGTGTTTTTCCTCTCCAAAAATGCCACTTAGTACTGACCGGCCACAGCGCTCGAGCGGTCGCCGCTCATGGCACGCACTTCTGAATCCAGTCAATACCTATTTCGCAACGGAACTGCTTTCGGGCCCTGTGCACGCTGTCATAGAACTATGAAACTTGGCCAGGAAGTGGCAGACCATCCCATTTACATGTAGTGGTGAGTTTTTGTTATATTCTGGGAATTTTAGCCAGCAAACACGAGGTAAAGTGAGTACGGTGAATTCGGTGTAGATTTTTCCCATTTAGATACATATTTTGCCATAAAACTTGTAGCATGCTCTTTTTAAACATCATTCCAACATTTCTGTGAAATATGACAAAAATCTGTCCACGAGCACAAGTACGAATCATAAAAACAAAATCATGTTCATTCATAGACCTCAGTACAGTGTAACTCAAGATGGCGGCGGAAGGCAGTCACACTGACACACCATTGACAGCCTGCCTGAGGCTGAAGTTAGGGACAGCTATTTCTTACAATTTCATGGCTGAAAATGAACTGCATTAAAAGACAATTGGCAGTTTAAATTGATTTGTTAGAATTGAGTGTTATTAAATTACATTGTGACAAAATTTCATTGTATTGTGAGCTCTAGTTTTTAAGTTATGTGAATTCAAAATTTATAAAAACATAAAAATCCATCCATTTTTCGATGGTACGGTGCCGCCGCAATTTTGACTAAGTCAGACAAAATATTTTCATTTTTCAACACTCACAGTTTCAAAATCCAAGACTGTGCATCAGTCAAATCTTGATTTTTCCGTAATATTTGGTAAATCTGTGCACAAGACACATAGTTTAATGATTCCATGTGAAGTAAATAAAAAATTATGGGTTGCCAAACTTGAAGGAATCGGCATTCATTGAAATAATTTTAAAATTTGCCGAAAATTGTCCGCGAAAAAATGGCATTTTTTTGCTTTAAAACTTCATAACTTTTGATTGGATACAGCTATTTGCATAATTTTTTTTTTATTTTTCTCTTTTACTCCATTCTTGCTAAAAATCCATTTAAACTGTGTGTATAAACAAGAGAAAAAAATGGCTTGGCCACCCTACTGTAAGTGAGAGCCGATCCCTAAAAACCAAGGTCACGTAATTTGAAACTGTCTGCATCTCACGCACTACGTAGCTGCAATATGTGGCCTCCTTGGTCGACTTAATAGCTGTGGGTCCATAGCTGTGGTGTTTTCGGACGGTATTCCTGCCTTTTACGGGCTGGTTTTGACATTTGTGGTGGCGGGGTTAAAATCTTAACAAGTCAAAACCAGCCCGTAAAAGGCAGAAATCCCGTCCGAAAACACCACAGCTATGGACCCACAGCTATGGTCGACTGAGCCTGTCTCGACTACGATGTAAACTTGTACTTTTTCATCTGGGTGTTGATTTACGTTGAACAGTAAGCATTGCCGAGATCTATGGCTTTGAATAAGTTTACATCCATTTACAAAGCACATGGTGCAATTACACTATCGCGTGAAGCCGATCGACTGTCGTTCAACTCATACGCTTGCATAAAGAGAATGGCAACCACTGTCAAGAGCATACCACTTTACGGCACACATACAAAACAGTGAGTTCACTCCGTGTCGTCGGAGAGAACATGTCGCAAAACTCTATTTTTACGACTTTTTGTGTTTTACAACAGCAAGAACGATTATTTTGCGATGTCGGGCTGATTTTCAAGGGTTTTCAGAAAACACTTCTGTGAGTTGAAGGACTTACAATGATTGTAGACGTGTACAGACCTAATGAAATACGTTTTCAAGCTTGAATTGTCCAGAGCTTAGTTAATACAACCGCTGGTGGACTTGCCCGTCAGACGGGAAGCATATTGATTTTAATTGCCCGACCGCAAAATTCACTAGCAACGGGCGTCGGGCGATAGGAATTTTTGAGCCTGTACTGGCTAATGAATTGCAAGTATTTATTATTATTTAATTCACGCATGCTGCACTTTGGCTTTGTTTTCAAAATGTCACAACATGCTTTTATCTTGTGCCCTATGACTGCATTATGCGGCTATCACAGAGAACAACAACATGTCAAGTGTACAAAAGCTGCTGTCATCGATATGGAGATTAGCCAATCACAAGTTTGGATTCACGCTATGTTTTCATTCATGCCAAAATGTCGCAATTAGTTTGGTTTTTTTTTTACTAATGAGTTTTTTCCGCCGTCCGACAACGCGTGTTCCTTCAGTGTTCCTTCATTCAAGCCGTAGGATCGATGACATGATGACCCAAAATTTAGTGGCAGAAAAATACCACCAGAAAAAAAATTTGGTGGCAGATTGACAGTTTTTGGTGGCAAATGCCACCATTGCCACCGATTATTTCGAACACTGGGGGCTTAGTGGATCTACAGAGTCGTTATGTCAAAGATGGCAGATGTGCTTACACATTCATAATGCCAGACCAGAATGAATCTCCTTGTAATGGTGAAGCACTGCAGAGACTCTCAGAGAGAATGGACCATCTGGAGGAGGGAAGATCATCTTATCCACCTTTGAACACCACTTCCTATCCAGTTGGTAAGTTTTTTGCATCACACATAAACCTGCCAATTTCATGATACTATCAGAAATTCATTGTAGTTGGCACATCGATATTCTAAACACACTGATATTGGTTGTAATTGCCAAGCAAATACCTAGGCGTTATGCTTTATTGTACGGTATTTCCTGATTGTATTTATGATAAAGATGCTAGTATAATCCTTTTCCTGCTGGGAGTGTTACATGTACACCATCCTGCTAAGTTGGTACACTAGTATTGCATGTACCGGTATACAGAAGTGTGTGTATAACCACAGGGAACCCAGAAATCTGGGTGTGTTGTTGTTGTTTGTATTGTTTTTTTTAATGTTTATATCAGTCATGTTGTTATTTTTTGACCAATAAAATTCAATGAACATAATTACTGTATTGTTGTTGTTTCAAACGTAA
This sequence comes from Ptychodera flava, assembly GCF_041260155.1. Classification (NCBI taxonomy): domain Eukaryota; kingdom Metazoa; phylum Hemichordata; class Enteropneusta; family Ptychoderidae; genus Ptychodera; species Ptychodera flava. The sequence continues at coordinate 1,952,635 of NC_091942.1, read as the reverse complement.
TGTAGATGTTATAAGAAATACTATACAAGGACACTATCATCATTTGACAAAATGCAACTCAGACTCTCCCAATGTATACCTACCGGTATACATAGTTGCATCAGGCCAAATAATGAGTGTCCTTATAGTGTTTCTTATTACATCTACAGTACATTACACATTTGAAACAACAACAACAGAATAGACTGATGTTTATTGTCAATAACAACAACAATAACATGACTAATATAAAATAAACAACAATACAAATGTAAACAACCAAATTTCTAAGTTCCCTATTGTACCGGTATAATACCTTGCCAGACACTCAGCAAAATTGCTTATTTTTGGGGCTGGATCACTGGTGTTTATTCATGTTACTGGTAGACCCATATACCAGTATGGTATGTACGGTAGAAGGGGAAGACTGTCATGTCCTCAGCTTAGTTTCTTATTTAGGGGGAGCAGATTATTTCAGTTACATAAAATTAGTTTATTGCATCATAAAACAACAGCACATAAACACACTACTCAACGATTAGAAACCCAGGCATCAAGTAGCACTTGGTGTTATGTAGGTCATTTCCCCACACTCATCATGACCTGAGTTCAATTAGTCTAGAACATTCCAAGGTCACTGCCCTTGATGACCTCACAACCTTGAATTCAATTAGTCATGTTTGGAATGTTCTGGAAAGTTGATTAGTTGTGTAAGGGAGATAATTTTGGAACAGTGATTAGCATGTCAATAAAAGTTCTAGATTGTTCTTACATGCCTTTATAAAAGGGACGTGCACAGCTTCCAGTCAGACTTTTGGGATCGTGTCTCTTGTGTGTTACTAAACTCCAGCAGTAGTCATTCTCAAGACCTTTCAAGACCTTCACTGCCAACGCTGGATTTATACTGTGGACTTTGTGCAGTTTCAAGCCTGCAAGCCAAAGGACTGTTCATTCATCCGACTGACTGTTACAACTCTGAGACTGGAGCTCTGCCGTCCCAGCTGAGATAAGTAGTCTGTACACTTTTAAAGCTTGTACTCTATCCCTGACTTAGCAATTAGTTTTATTTTCGTAATAAATTTTGTTTAAACGTTAACTGCTGAGTTCACCCTTTTGTTCGTTTTCTCTGCACGTAACAAAATTGGGGGCTTGTCCGGGATCCGAATATTTTGAGCCGTTTGACAACATTTTGCCTGCCTTTTCAAAACTACTGTATACTGTGAACTCAGCAAAATTCAATCATGGCGGAATTCAAGCCAGACGAATTTATGGATGACCTTGATCAGGACGCATTTGATTCCCTCAAAAAAGACAACCTCATTGCACTGGCCAATTCCTTAAAGTAGATGTCAAAAGATCTATGCGCAAGCGGGAAATACAGTACCACATTGCAAAACATTTAGTTAATTTAGGCCAATTTGAGGAATCCACCTTGAAAGATTATGAGCCCGAGTCTACCTTTGAACTAAGAAAATTAGAATTAGAAATGCAGACAAATTTGGAGATCAAGAAACTAGAATTACAAATGGAAAAAGAGAGACAGGCATTAGAAAAAGAAAAATACAAATGCAATTACAAATGGAAGAAAGACAGAGAGAGAAAGATAGGCAGGAAAGATTAGAAATGGAAGAAAGACAGAAAGAGAGGAATTGGAAATGAAAGAAAAAGAATTACAAATGGAAGAAAGACAAAGGGAGAAAGAAAGAGAGGAAAAGAAAAGGAAAGAGAATTAGCAGAACACCGACTGAAAAGAAAAGGAAAGAGAATTAGCAGAACACCGACTGCAGTTAGAAATGAGACGTTTAGAGCTTAGAAAGTCAGGAAAATTCTTCCCTTCAGACAGTTTGACATCACTAAGCATTTCAGGTTAGTTCCCCCTTTCCAAGAAAGGATGTTGATAAATATTTCCTTCATTTTGAGAAAATTGCTCAGAGTCTGGATTGGCCTAAGGAGTCCTGGTCTATGCTTTTGCAGAGTGCTTTGGTGGGTAAAGCCAGAGAAATTTACATTCAGTTGTCAGTAGAGCAGGCTTCAAATTATGATTCTGTGAAGGAATTAATTCTCAAGGGCTATGAGTTGGTGCCTGAAGCTTACCGTCAGAAATTTAGGGATTGTGAGAAGAAGAAGGATCAAACTTATGTTGAATTTGCTCGAACAAAAGAACAACTGTTTGACCGTTGGTGCTCTTCTGAAAAGGTCAGTCAGAATTATGACAAATTACGACAGCTTGTTTTGATTGAGGAATTTAAAAGGTGCATCCGGAGTGACATCAAGACGTTTATCAATGAACAAAAGGCAGATACATTAGAGGTTGCTGCACGTTTGGCCGATGATTATTCATTGACCCACAAATCTTCATTTCTCAGCAAACCATCCCAGTCCTTTTCATACAGAAACAATGCAGGTAAATTTAACTCCTCCTTTTCATCCAAGAATTTCTCAAAGGAGAGTAGGAAATCAAATGACAGCAGTTCACACAGTTCAAGTAACACTCCCACATCATCAGATCCAAGTCTCAATCTCCTTCTGACAAACAGTTTGGTACACTTTCTTGTAATTATTGTAAGAAAGACGGCCATTTAATGTCAGAGTGTTTCAAATTGAAAAGAAAACGTGAAGCTCAAAGTGGTCAAAGTGGATCTAAGCCCACCGGCTTTATTTCTTCATCAACTCAATTAGAGTCTAATAATGTGTGTAACACATTTTCTGAGGTTAAACCCCTCTCATCCCCAATTAATGAGGTCAAGGTCAATTCTTCTCAAGATAGCATTATGGGTATTTTCGAACCATTTATTCATAATGGTTTTATATCACTTTCTAGTGATTTCTCTTCCGCTACCCCTGTCAAAATTTTAAGAGATACCGGGGCTTCCCAGTCTCTTTTGTTGGCAGATACCCTGCCGTTTTCTGAAAAGTCATTTTCAGGTTCTAAAGTTCTTATTAAGGGGGTAGATTGTAATGACTACATTCCTGTTCCTCTCCATAATGTCTATTTGTCTTCGGACTTTGTTTCTGGACCTGTGGCTTTAGGTATTAGGCCTTTTTTGCCTTTTGAAGGGATTCACCTTCTTCTTGGAAACGACCTTGCTGGGGACAAGGTCATTACTAATCCACTTGTGACTGATAATCCTAGTTTAGATCAGGATCCAGAGCCAATTGAACAAGAGATACCCGATTTATTTCCTTCATGTGCCATTACTCGAGCCATGTCAAAGAAAACTTCCGAGAATCAAAATACTCTCAAAAATAATGTCACAGATGTTGACTTAAATGACACCTTTCTCAGTCAGGTGTTTGACACGGATCATTCCGTTATCCCTCGTGGATTTGAAACTTCCAGTAAAACTTCTGCTGACCAAAGTCAGACATTTTCTAGATCAAATCTCATTGCAGAACAACACAAAGACCCAGATATTTTGTCTTTGTTTGACAGGGTAGATGATGAAGGTAAAACTTCAGATAGCTCTGTTTCCTATTATACAAAATCTGGTATTCTCATGCGTAAATGGAGACCTCCAGATGTTTTGGTTGATGACGATTGGGCTATAAAACATCAAATTGTGGTTCCAAAGCCCTACCGTGCTGAAATATTGCGCCTGGCCCATGAAACGCCCTGGGCTGGTCACCTAGGAGTCAGGAAAACTTATCACAAAATTCTCAGTCACTTTTATTGGCCTAATCTCAGGCAAGATGTAACACATTTCTGTAAAACTTGTCGCACATGTCAAATGGTAGGAAAGCCAAATCAGACCATTCCAAAGGCCCCTTTACAACCAATTCCTGCATTTCAAGAACCATTTAGTAGGATACTAATAGACTGTGTTGGGCCCCTACCAAAAACAAGATCAGGAAATGAGTACATGTTGACAATTATGTGTACATCAACTCGGTTCCCAGAAGCCATACCACTGAGAAATATAAGACAAAGACTATAGTGAGAGCTTTAGTCAAATTTTTCACTTTATTTGGCCTCCCTAAATGTGTCCAGTCCGACCAAGGCTCCAACTTTATGTCTGGAATTTTTCAATAAGTAATGGATCAGCTAGGCATTAAACAGTATAGGTCATCCGCCTATCATCCAGAAAGTCAGGGTGCTCTTGAGCGATTTCATCAAACTTTGAAAAACATGATTAGGACCTACTGTTTTGACACAGAGAAGCAGTGGGATGAAGGAATTCATTTTCTGCTCTTTGCTGTTAGAGAGTCAATTCAGGAGTCTCTTGGTTTTAGCCCATTTGAGCTTGTATTTGGACATACAGTCCGTGGCCCACTTAAGCTCGTTAAAGAGAAATTCCTATCAGACGATGATGATTGTCTGAATATTTTGCAATATGTGTCAGATTTTCGTACAAAACTCTCTAAAGCATGTGAATTAGCCAGAGAAAATCTTGAGTCATCTCAGCAGTCAATGAAAACCAAATACGATAAAAACACCTCAAAACGGAAGTTTGAACCAGGTCAAAAAGTTCTTGTTCTACTTCCGGTTCCTGGCAAACCACTCCATGCTCGTTACTTTGGGCCATATCTAATTGATAAGAAATTGAGTGATTTAAATTACATCATAATAACACCTGACAGGCGAAAACAAAAACAGCTATGTCACATAAATATGCTTAAGCCATATTTGGATAGGGATAATCCTACTAAAACAAAGCCTGTCAGTACAGTCAGTTCTGGCCATTATGAAGATAGTGATACTGAAACTGACTTGAGTGAAAATACTCTAAACTCAAAGCTGGGCTCGGTCAAGCTTCAGAACTCAGAAATCCTGGAGAAGCTGGAGTCTACAAAGTTGGCACACCTCCAGCCAGAACAACAACAACAGGTGAAAGAACTGCTCCACGAATATAAACACCTTTTCAAGATGTTCCAACGAGGACAAACGTCATCTACCACGACGTTGATGTTGGGGACAGTAAGCCTGTAAAACAACATCCATACAGACTGAATCCAACAAAAGCGAAATATCTCCAGGAAGAAGTCAAATACCTGCTGGACAATGACTTTATTGAACCCAGTAAAAGTAACTGGAGTTCGCCGTGCATACTTGTTCCCAAATCAGACCACAGTTATCGTATGTGCACGGACTTTAGGAAGGTCAACACTTTAACAAAGACAGACACTTTCCCAATCCCGAGGATTGATGACTGCATCGACCGAGTGGGAAAAGCTAAGTACGTGACGAAATTTGACCTACTGAAGGGATTTTGGCAAGTCCCTCTGACGGATCGTGCTCGTGAAATATCCGCCTTTGTTACACCAGACGGATTGTTCCAGTACAAGGTGATGCCATTCGGAATGAAGAACTCTCCGGCAACGTTCCAACGGATGATCAACGACGTCATATCCGGGCTAGACGGATGTGCAGCTTACGTTGACGACGTCGTCCTGTATAGTGACACCTGGGAGGAACACATCAAGCTCATGCGGAAGTTCTTTGAGAGACTGAGCAAAGCAATGTTGACTGTCAACCTTGCCAAATCTGAGTTTGGTTGGGCTAGGGTAACTTACCTCGGACATACTGTAGGACAGGGTGAGGTAAAACCTGTTGATGCCAAAATCAGTGCCATTTCAAGTTTTCCCATACCAAACTGCAAACGACAACTGATGCGCTTTCTCGGTATGGCTGGTTACTACAGAAAATTCTGTCCGAATTTCTCCACAATTACTGAGCCTTTGACTAACTTACTTAAAAAGAAAGTAAAGGTTGTTTGGTCAGAGCAATGCCAACAGGCATTTGATACACTTAAAGCCATACTGCAAAGTGCCCCAGTGTTGTCTGCACCAGATTTCACTTTGCCATTCAAATTAGCTGTAGATGCTAGTGATACGGCTGCTGGTGCTGTTTTATTGCAAGAGGATAGTCATGGTGTAGATCATCCTGTTTGCTATTTTTCACGCAAATTTAACAAATCCCAGAGAAACTACTCTACAATTGAAAAAGAGTGTTTATCTTTGATATTAGCTTTACAGCATTTTGAAGTTTATGTTACTTCTTCAAATCAGCCAATAGTGGTTTATATTGATCACAACCCTCTTGTTTTTCTGCAGAAATTTAAAGGCAAAAATCAGAGATTGCTAAGATGGAGTTTAATGTTACAGGAGTTTAATCTTGACATTAGACATATCAAAGGCAGAGACAATTTAATTGCAGACTGTCTCTCTCGTATTTAGAAATTATTGTTGTTCACTTTCAAGAAATTTTATTGTTGTTCACTTTCAAGAAATTTTACTTTAGAGTAAAACAAAATTTGAGTACTTAAATCCTTTTCAAGATTACATTTGTAAAAGAAAGATTTTTCTTTGAAAAATTTTCTTTTTTTGAAGAGGGGGTGTGTTATGTAGGTCATTTCCCCCACACTCATCATGACCTGAGTCAATTAGTCTAGAACATTCCCAAGGTCACTGCCCTTGATGACCTCACAACCTTGAATTCAATTAGTCATGTTTGGAATGTTCTGGAAAGTTGATTAGTTGTGTAAGGGAGATAATTTTGGAACAGTGATTAGCATGTCAATAAAAGTTCTAGATTGTTCTTACATGCCTTTATAAAAGGGACGTGCACAGCTTCCAGTCAGACTTTTGGGATCGTGTCTCTTGTGTGTTACTAAACTCCAGCAGTAGTCATTCTCAAGACCTTTCAAGACCTTCACTGCCAACGCTGGATTTATACTGTGGACTTTGTGCAGTTTCAAGCCTGCAAGCCAAAGGACTGTTCATTCATCCGACTGACTGTTACAACTCTGAGACTGGAGCTCTGCCGTCCCAGCTGAGATAAGTAGTCTGTACACTTTTAAAGCTTGTACTCTATCCCTGACTTAGCAATTAGTTTTATTTTCGTAATAAATTTTGTTTAAACGTTAACTGCTGAGTTCACCCTTTTGTTCGTTTTCTCTGCACGTAACATTGGCATGAAGCAGCTTATCACATTTTCAGTTCATGAACAATGTACATGTAGTTTCATTCATTGCTTGATGCAATTTTATTGAAATATCATTTAAATATTTAGTTTCTGACATTAATTTTGATTTAAACAAGTATGGGTACACTTGTAACCACACTACCGTACCGTACCGTAAAATTCCCAATTGAGGCCGCACCTCTAATTGAAGCCGCACCCTGACTTTGAAACATTGTCTTGGCTCATTGTTTGCCCATTTGGGTTTTTGAATTGTACCATAATAGAAGCCGCACCCCTTCTCTGAGCCCATCATGAAACAATGCATGCTGAAATTCACACCAGCTGGCTTGCGTCGCGTCATTGACTTGTGCTAATGATTGACAGGTGTCTTTCTTACAGAAAAAATACCCAATAAAAAGTTCCTTTTTAACACTTCTACCATTGTGCATTTTGTCATTGATAGTAACAAAAGTACAAACAATGCCCCATGTATCGGCACGTTTGTGTGAATGTTTGAACACGGCAGTGTATGTCAGTGTGGTAAACACCGCCATACCTGATGCAACAATTTTGAAGCAACGGTGTTTGTGTACAAGTTAAAATAGTGGAGAGATTGAGATACCATGTTTCAAATACGTAGTTTTCATTCAATACCCACGTACCCTTACCGATGCCTGACGTACAATTTACAACAACACCACCTGCATCATATTGACACAATGAACTGCCTATACTGTACTGTGGCTGCTGAATGACTATGGTGGGTGCATATAAGCTTGTACACGTTCCGTTTTTGATCATGAGAAAATAAAATTTGACCACAAAACAGTTCACAAAAACATGCCAGTAAAGTTACCAAAGGTCATTCACTTGCCTTTATTGCACTATCCGAGTATGAGCCACCGGTTCGGCAACACAAGACAGCTGTAAATCAAGGGGACCCATTTGCCATGGACGCTTAATTTATGCTAATTTTATGCACGATTTTTTTCAACATCATTTGATCTTCTATCGCTTTCAAAATCGACTTACACGTCCAAAGAAATTGATTGTACAATCTCTGAATACAGAAGTGACATTTTTGTGAAATTTCAGCGTCAAAAAAAACCCCTAAACTTGAAACAAAGACATCATGCATGCTGCTAGCTGGTCAACATGGCCGACCTTAGTGAGACTATTCTATTTAGGGGACGGGGGTCAGCAGGGTCAGAGAATCAAGAAAGTACTGGAAAAACGTGTCATTTTCCTTACGATGCTGTCAAGGGAACTCCAGTTTCCCATTGTTTTGACATCTTTTAATAGTTTCCTTATTATCTAAAAGGAATTTTACCAAGTTTAACGACCAAATACACTCTCCTAACGTTTCTATATTGGAGTTACACTAGGGTAGGTGCTTTTTATGCGGGTAATTTATTCACGCAGAATTCATTGGTACTAATTTGCATAACAATAGCGATTGCCCCTGCAGTGCTTGGTGAGCATTGAGAAAAATATCGAAACACAGGAAATGTACGTAATTGAAGCCGCACCGGGACTTCAGTGCATGATCCCAGGGGTCCCTCAAAAATGTTTCTAATACAAGCCGCGGCTTCAATTGGGAATTTTACGGTATATCTTCATAAAACTTCTGCATTTTAGCACAAAACTTTCTAGATTGTGAAAGATACATGCAATTTATTTTAGGCAGAGGGGAATTCCCCATGATTTAATTAAAGTAAGGTCGGACAATACTATTTATCAGATAAAGCATATTATGCCCATGTCACACAATCCCTATTCAGTTGGCATTGAAGACACCCATGTATGATTTTTTACCAACTTTCAGTTCATCAAACAATCTTCTAGAGCTTACCTCTCAATTGATCATATGTTGAAGTGCAAATCAACAGTCTGAACGTTGATGGAATAATTCATGTTGCCCCATCAATTTTTTAACCTTTCTGTCAACTTTTTCCAGACTGTCAGCATGCACACATTTTGAATGGAAATCACCTGCAGGAGGGTGTTCACTTCATTCAACCAGAGGGTTATCCAGAACCATTTCCAGTTTACTGCCAAGTCAGGGAAGATGGAGCATGGACTGTAGTACAACGTCGGAATGATGGATCCACTACATTCAAGAATGAATGGCAGTCCTATAAATATGGATTCGGATTGATCACTGGTGAACACTGGCTGGGCAATGAGAAAATGTATCACCTTCTGCGAACTGATGAATACAAACTTAGAATTGAGCTGCAAGACTGGGATGGTAATTCAACTTATGCAGAATATGATCTGTTTAGAATTGGAGATGAAGCCCGTGAGTATGCATTGTGGCTGGGTGAATACACTGGAACTGCTGGTAATTCTATGGGATATCATTTCACTGCAAAATTCAGTACAAAAGACCATTACAGTTACGGATCAAGTAGCACATGCTGTGCCTGTTCGAGCAGTGCAAAGCGTGGGGGATGGTGGTTCTTAGATAGCAGTTCTTGTTATCAAGCAAATCTCAATGGTCAATACTATACAGCCAAGACAGTCATTGACTATGGCATTGCTTGGAAAAGTTGGCAGAATACTAACACTCTCAAGGAAACACTAATGAAGGTTAAAAGACTCAGAAATTAGTCAAAGGAAGGCTTTTGCGTGTCTCATGTCATGTTGTGAATGAAAAAACTATTATCATTGAAAAAATTATTCTTGAAAAAAATTATCTTATTCTATCCGAAACTCAATCTGTGCATGCCATTAAAAAATAATCAAACATGGAGAAAAGTAAAGCAGCTGTATGTTGTTTTGACCTATGATCTGTAATGAGATAACAAGCCCCAAAAAGTCAAATAATGCTAATTTAATCATCAACAAATCACACAGAAGACATTCTAGGGAAATAATATAACAAATTTCAAAAGGCACAGCACAAGCAGTTTCCTGAGAAATAACTAGTTATTAAACATTCAAGAGCAACACTTCTTCCAAAAGTGAGAAAATTGGACCCAAAATCAAACATGGAGAAACAGCTGTATGATTGACCTTATGATCAACCAGATATGGACTGAAAATGCTCACGTGTTTCATTATTATTGCAGTTATGTGTAAATTTGAACCTGTGGCACATGTTTGCAACTTCATTGAAAGTATTATGATCAACATAATGAACAATATTCACCGCCGATTAACTCTAAAAGATCATGAAGTATACAAATACGTAATTAGCTAGAATAAAAATACCTTCTTTCACTGCTGTCATTGTACCACCATATAACAAGTGTAATTACCTTTAGCCAAGTCCTTCAAGCCATATATACCAAACTGCGAAAGCTCATTAGATATGCAAATTATAAATTAGCTGACATGAAAATGTGAAATGACTTTTGATATTGTTTTCACCTGGTATAATCATCAATGTACACAGCATGTTTTGCCATCTTTGATCAAGTAAATCCAAGTATATCCCTGATTAGAAAAGATCATTGAAAATGCAAATTAGGAATTGGCTGAAGACAAAATGCTTAATGACTTTCAATAATGTTGTATCATAGTATCTTTAATGTAGCAAGTGTTATCAACTTTGGTCCAGTCAATTCAGATATAGATCCCTCATTATGAAAATTCATTTAATATGCAAATTAGGAATTGGCCGAAGTAAAAATGTCTTTTGACTTTCAATAATATTATATCACAGTATGTATACAGCAAGTTTCAACCACTGCAATCAAGTTAATTCAGATATATATCCCTAATTAGGAAAGTTCATTAAATATGCAAATCGGAATTGGCTGAAGTAAAACTGTTAAATGACTTTAAATAATGTTGTATCATAGCATCTTTAATTTATAGAGCAAGTTTCATAAATTTTGGACCGGTAACTTCAGATGTAGATCCCTAATTAGCAAAGTTCATCAAATATGTAATTAGAAATTGGCTGAAGTAAAATGCTTAATGATTTTCACTAATGTTGTATCATAATATCTCCAATACATGTAGCAAGTTTTGTCAACTTTGGTCTAGTCAATTCAGATATATATCCCTAATTAGGAAAGTTCATTAAATAGCAAATTAGGAATTGGCTTGAGAGGAAATGCTAAATGACTTTCAATAATATTGTATTATAGTATCTTCAATACATGTAGCAAGTTTGGTCAATTTTGATCATGTCAAATCAGATATATATCCCTAATTAGGAAAGTTCATTAAATATGCAAATTAGCAACTATCTTTCATGTCACCCCTTAATGGTTCCCACTGCTGATATATCTTGGTGTGATCAACATTTGTAGCAAATCTCATCAAATTGTGTGCAGTTGTTTTTAATGTATATCCGTTTTTTCTAAAATCATTAAATATGCAAATGAGCAAAAAGTATGCAAGCCACACCCACCAAAAACTAATCAGTTCTTGCCATTTGCTAACTGAATCTATGTACCAGATTTGATTCTGATCTGATCAGCCGTTTTTGAGATATCAGACCAACAGACAGACAGACAGACAGACAGACAGACATCGCTGTGACATATGCTCACGTGTGTGAACACGTGAGCAAAAAATGAGAAAATAAGCTCTCTGAAATACTAATTATGTTTATTCATCATCAACAAATCTGAAAAGCCTCAGAAAACTCTAGAAAGTTTTAGCCTCCTTGTATTGGACAAACAGTATCCAGAGGAAAAACTAATTATTAAATGTCACTGGTGAACATTTCAAAAGTAAGAAGTTAAATTTGATCCTAAAATCAATATAGGCAAACTTTTATTCTAATTTTCACTAATCATTCAATCATTCCAGTTATCTTTTAAATTAAGTTTGAAAGCTGTGGACAAGCAGTCTCAGAGAAGAACAATTTTTGACCAAAATTGATAAAATTTGAACAGTTTATAAATTAGATTAAGATATGCAAATTTGATCACCATCTTTACAAATATCAGAATAATGCAACCGTCATCAACTTAAAGACCAACTAAGAGTTGAAAGTTTTGGATGAGTGGTTTCAGAGAAGAATATGTTTTGACTAATTACTAACAATAAAAAAATTGTTTTTCTCAGATTTAATGAGACATGTATTCAAATCTTTTTGATAACTCCAATAAAACAAAAACAAAAACAAAAAAATAAAATAGTTGACGTATGCAAATTTTATCCTTATTTTCAGAAATCAGAATAAAGTCATCCCCTTTAACCTTTAAAACCAAATTTTTGGAAGCCATGGGACGGGAGCCTTATGCAAAGTATAAACAAGCCATGCTTACTGAAAATCACACTCTCAGTCTAAGTACCCAAACATTTTATATGTTCGTAAATTGGGTCATACAATAGCAGGCTTTCATGTTATGAGCTCCAAAACTCTATTCTGCGCGGCGCCTGTAATTTGGAATTTACTCCTGTTGGTTATCTGAATAAATAAATAAAAACACACAAACATTGATGACATTGGCCCCTGCTGTGCCTTTTTTTGCACTGGGCCAACAGTTTGCAGCAGCTGAAAGTGGCTCCAAAAGTTTAGGACAAAAGGGAACTATATCAAATACACAGTGATTAGATGTGTCACATACCGGTATTCAGAACTTAACACTTGTTGAAATGACTCAATCAGTTATGTATGTACCGGTATTTCAATAGTGATAACAATGTGGCACTTTGATATCTTACTTTCTTGAACGAATACACTGTTTATAAATGGAACTGAAGCAATATACTGGGTATAGCTGTTTAATACACGTAATTGGTCAACAATGTCAATTTAAATATACCGGTAGTTCTGAGTAGCTTACATACTAAATGAGTTCCAAAACAATGCCCCATTTCTTACTGATATGATGATTGAAAGTTTCAAAACTTGAACATTTGGATTTTTCATGACTGTTTTAGTTGAACTTTGATCACATTGACTGTGTAATACATGGCCTCATTTGTAAAGGGATGTACTACTTTATCTTAGGAGAGGAAGTTCAGGATGCTGACATGCGGGAGATTTCTGAAAATTTGACAAATTATTTTTGATATTTTTGCACAAAATTTTTTAACAACTGACTTTCATATGAATATTTTTTTCAAAAATCAGAATGGTTGCAAAAATGTACCAGTATTTTCAGCACTTTTTGCATTACAGATCTTTTCCATTTATAATCACTACCTCCCAAGATCTAATTAGTGTATTCCCAACTAGTTTATTTGTCATGTATCTTTTTTACATAAAAATATTATCACAGCAACTTTGAACTTTGCCTCTTTTTATGAGTTCAGATTTTGTAACATTCTATTCCAAAATCTATCCTTCAATTACCAGTCTTTTCAATTGGAATCACTGAGATGAAATATGCATGTAATACTGGTATACAGAACTGATAAATGTCAACACAATGGCTAATGTTTTGTGTGGTATAAGTGAAATGACTGTATTGATAATTTAAAGGTACAAAAGCCCTGCACTTATTTTTATCGTGTATTTTCACTCAAAAGTACTATCCAATTTTCATCAAATATCCTTTGAATTTCCCCCAGTTAATCATTTGACCTGTAAATGGCCTTGTGCCAAGTGCTGCGTGCCACGAGCCCAGAGCCAAAGTTCACGATGCACAATAGCATGTCAAGCTAGAAATAGGTGCATTTACACTCCAATTTAATTCATTGATTCATTTTCACGGATAAATCAACATTCGGGCTTCAACAACGCCTTCTAAATGCATGAACCGGTGACAAGCGAATGCGTGTTTACGAATTCGACATCAAGGGGCATATGCAGAAAGGGACTCAAGAGAAATTATAGGGAGGGAGGGCCAGTATTTTTCAAAATCACACTGCGCCTAAAATTGTAATATTAAAAATTGATCAATCAAAATTCTGTACATTATTTTGTAGACCATATGGTAAGGTTGCTATATTTCAAATATCTAGGTCTTAAGCTATGATAATATTAAGAAGATTTTTGCAATATTATTTTTGAGAATTTATGACCTTTAACCTGCCCTATCCCCCCTCTGCAACTGAGCTGTGGCTTATTCTACGTAAGTAAGAGTCAAAGACGACTGGTGTCTATCAAAATGTGACTGGTATGGGACACCAACCTTCGACCCTCAAATCATCCTGTACCTCACTAATTATGCACATCTATAAATAATAGTCTAGCTAACAGAGGTGGTCTCAAGTTTACTGGACAGAGATGATTGTGTTTACTAAGATTTCTGATAAAATATCAAGCGACCAGGATGACATTTGACCTAGCCAATATGGCTATAGGTCTGATGTTTGCTGGACGGCCATCATGGGAGGAAAGTGTACAGCAAAAATATCAAGTAACCAGGATGACCTTTGACCTGAATTTAACTTATTTGCCAGTATAATAGTGCAACAGCCTTCATATTTGGTGAGATGAGGCGTCACATTATGAATTAGTAAATGTTTGTCAAATAAAATATTATTGATGTTGACTATAGCACGTACAGGGACAGCATAACAATGGAGAGAGTCACTTTTCTCAGCATCATTTTGAAAATTCGCTCTCCCTCCCTATATTTTTTTCCAGTCCCTTACCGGCCAGCACATGTTGAATTCGTGAACACACATATCGCAGGTCACTACTTTATGCACATACAAGGCGTCTATTAACCCTTTTCCTGCCAAGTCGGTGAAAATCCGCTTGAAATTCGGTGTAGCTAGAATCTGAGCAGCCACGGCCGTTATCCTGCCAAGGCAGTGGAAATCGGGCTACTTTTTGGTACCCCCTTTCCTGCCTAGTCGACGGAACTACGTGTAGCAAACCCTTGCTCGCGCTAGGGGTCGTTCGAGGACAGGTTTTGGGCGAGGAACGGCGTTTGCTCTCGAAATGGGTTCACAGAGAGTCCAACGACAGGGAAAGGTGCGGAAGCTACCCAGCCAGTCCCCCACCCGGTGGGGGACTGGTTTTTTTTGGGGGGACGAGTAGCGTACTTGGCAGGTTAGCACGTTGACGTATTCTAGCGGAGTTTGGGTAACTTGGCTCTGAGGCACTACATAGATTGCGGCCGAAATTGACCGTCTCGGCAACGCTAATCTGTAAGGCAACCGCCTAAGACCGCCTCAGCTGGCGGTGCAATTTTTGCCAATGGTGCGAGACGAAAATCCCGGACGTGGTCCTGATTGACGGGAAGTGCGGACGGATTTGACGGACTCGGCTTTCTGTAAGGCAACCGCCTAAGACCGCCTCAGCTGGCGGTGCAATTTTTTGCCAATGGTGCGAGACGAAAATCACGGACTTGGTCCTGATTGACGGGAAGTGCGGACGGATTTGACGGACTCGGCTTGATTAGTCCCTGACATGGAACTGATCCGAACGGACTTGAGCGACATTTGTGAAGGGTAACCACCGCTTTTAACCGACTTGTTACCTTCTTGAAAAGACTACCCACTCAGATGTCGGACGTTGTTGGCTGCACTTGGCTCTAGACGTTCAAGCCGTGCAACGAAACACACCGCCTCAGCCTTGCCATTCACGAACATGGCCTCAAAATTTGATACCATTGTTCACCGACTTGGCGGCTGCGGTTAGGTGCGTGAACCGTTGTTCACCGACTTGTTACGCCTATGTTGTCCCTGTGAAGTTCGGCTAACGGCCGAGTCTAACGGGAGTTGGCAGACCTGTGTTTGGTTTATACCGTAGTATGACCGACTCAGGTAGAGGTACCTGTCGGTATATTCCGAGTTTTACGCACTCGGGCGTCAATGACGGGTCGTCATCACCGCTGATGACGTAGACGTGCTGGCCACGTTATTTGAAGGAGCCATGTTTGCCCAACGGACGAGGCCGAGACAGCCGTTGACAATTTTGGCATCCTTCATCTTTGACCGCCTTAGTTGGGTAAGCCGCTCGGCAGGCGACGGTTATGACCTAAACAAGCCGCTGAAGCACTGTTCGTTGCCGTACAAGAACGAGACGGCCAGTCCATTACTGCTTAATGGGCAATCTGTCGGGTTGGCTTGTCACCGACTTGGATGACAATACGCCCTGCGCAGGCGTACTTAGAAGGGACATGAGGTTAAAGATACGGGTTTCCCACCCGTACTAAACATGGGCTTGGGCCAACGTCCTTGGGTGGCAGGTGCGCATGCCACGTACCCAGCTGGACGGAATGTCAAGTTGAGATGCTAATGACATTGACTATGTTATGCTAAGTGCTCGAGGGATTTGCATCGCAAATGAGTATTATTAGCATATCAAATGGTGCGGACAGGCAATTTACATGACGGGTAGGAATGTCAGCGCCGGTTGGTGGACTGATTGCCGTAGGTCCATTATAATAACAGGTGGATGCATATATTAACACCCCTGCGTCCAATCATGTCCAGGGCTGTTTCCCTGTGGCTTTAAAAGGGAGGGACCTGCTAGTCTGTCGACACTGTTCCAGACATGAGCTTGACGGACCGCAAAAGTTTTCTGAAGGCGAGCAGACGACTGAAGCTCAAAGATGCAGAGTCTCCGGGCGGTAGTGGTAGCGATCGTTGTGATGTCCCTAGTAAACGTTCTAAGAAGTCGGGCAAGAAACGCTCCCGTAAGGCGAAGCTATCTCCGGCTGAAAAACCCAGTGGTAAGCGTAAACGTAAGAGCGATCGTTCTGCCGATGAGGATGATGACGGGTCACCGGTCGCCAGTGGTTCTCACCCGGCTGCTCCGGGAGAGACTACTTCACCTGCAGAGACTACATCTGCTCTTGTGGGAGATACTTCACCTGCACAGACTACGTCTGCTGCTGCTAGTGAGACAGTGAGTAACGAGACGGCTGATGCCATTGGTTCTCCCCGGCTGCTCCGGGAGAGACACCACCTGTTGCTACTATGAGCCCTCATCCTGCGTCAGGAGAGGTTCCTGTGCCCAGTGCGAAAGAGCTTGAGTCCTCGTCATCAGCAGAGGCTGCCCAGCCCGCTCCTGCCATAGTTTCGTGTGCTGCGATGTCCCCGCCGAAAAAGATAGTGCGGAGGGTTCGTTATCAGGATAGCCCACCTGATTTTGAGCCAGATATGATCCTTGATGCCGCTACGGGCGAGTTCAGGCCCAGACGCCCAGACGACGGTGATATCACCGCTGAGTCCGACTCGGAGGTTGACGAGGATGCGGCAGAGGACGATGACTTTTATGACAGGCAGTATGTAGGTGAGGCAAGCTCTGACGACGATGATGACGTTGCTGCTGTGTTGGCGGAGGACGACACCCCTCCTGTCTGGCGTATGTCGGAGACTACCGATGCTAATATATTTGAGGAGACCGATTTTGACCATGAGAGAGGACCGACTTTCACCTTGCCCAGCCACTCCCGTGAGCTCGATTACTTTTTTAAGTTTATTCCAGCTACACTGATCAGATTGGCCAAGGACGAGACTAATAAATACGCCAAATTCCACCAGCGATATATCGCTAGGAAAATAGATAAATACTGGCGTAACGCTGACTACCGAGAGGTGCAGGCGTTCATTGGCGTCTTAGTCTGTATGGGTGTCGACCGTAAATCATCAGTGGAGGATTATTGGTCTAGCGATCCCTTTCTGAGAAACCAGGGTATTTCTACTGTGATTACCCGCAGTCGCTTTCAGCAGCTTATGCGATACTTTCATCTGGCAGACCCAGAGAACGATCCACGTCGTGATCTGATGAGGCACGCCGCCGACGTCGGTGTCAGGAGGATCCCCTGTATAAAATCAATCCATGGATGGAGCCCATAGTTGACCGGTGCGTAAATAATTATAAGATGGGTAGAGAGATCTCCATCGACGAGGGCATGGTGCGATTTAAGGGCCGTTCTAAATTAAGCAGAGATTACCGCATAAGCCTGATCGAGACGGTTTCAAGATATGGCAGCTGTGCGACTCCACCACTGCATACATCGCTAACTTTGCACCGTACCTAGGTGTGAAATTTCGGGATCGGACTGATGGGAGACGGCAGGAGCGAGGTGTGGTGAAAAGAATTACGATGGAGCTGGTCCAGCCATTCTGTGGATATAATCACAGCCTATTCTGTGATAGCCTGTTTAGCACGGTCGATACTGCTAGAGAGCTGATGGAGACCGGGATCTACATGGTCGGAGTTTTAACCGCCGTAATCGTCGCACCATGCCCCCTCAATTAATTCCGCCGGGTAAGAGGAAGCGCCTTCCTCTGTCTGTTGGGGATATGAAAGCCACGACCAGAACGGACTCTCGTCTTAACATCACTGCTTATCAGGATAGTAACGCTCAGGTGCTGATCTTGAATACGGTCTATCCACCCTTGGAGTGCGTGCCAGTGGGGGAGGGAGACGAGCGGCGACAAGTGCCTCTGTCGCTGTATAATTATCGCCGGTACATGGGAGGCGTCGACCGAGCCAACCAGAAGCGCAAGTACTTTCACACTGGGCGCAAGAACCACAGATGGTGGACATATCTGGCATGTTACCTGATTGATGTTGCCCTAGTAAATGCATATATATGCTTCAAGCATGTACACCCTGATAGTAAGCTGACCCATAAGATGTTTCATCTGCGTGTCGGGAAACAACTCATTGGCGGTTATTGTGGGCGATCGCAGCCCAGTGTGAGAGAGGTCGAGGCCACGTTTCTCTTGCCTCGTACATCAATCCACAAAATCAGCCGATGCACGTTGTCAGCCGTTTGAGGGGCGGCAGAAATGCTGTAAAGTATGCAGCAGAGAGGGTAAGACCACTGCGAGTGGACGACTGTCTGAGACGTCCAAAGGATGTAGTCTGTGCGGGGTTCATCTTCACGAGGGCGAGTGTTTTGCGGCTTTTCATCATCGCATGATGCTACGAGGTAAGAGGAGCATTGGCGTGCAGACCTCTACTCACACAGCCCCGACGACACCCATCAGCAAGAGAACCCGACGTAAATAACGGACAGGGGACAGCTTCGCCTAACAGTGGCTTGACTGTATTCTTAACACGGACCATGATCACATTTTGAGCACGGTTGTGCCGTTTGTTTGTGCTTTACGATCCCGCTGATTGTAAATTGAAACACGGATTATTTTGTACAATCCCCCGATTGTAATCTTTGTAACACGGACCATGCACTCGGACGTCGAGACAGACTCTGAGATTTATTATTCGGCATAATGTAAATTATTCCCGAATAAAATACTATCTATGGATCGCATATTTTCGTTTGTTTTGTTTAGACGGATTATTTTGTACAATTCCCCCTATTATAATTTTTGAAACACGGATCTGCCACCCCGATTGTAATTTTTGAAACACGGACCATGCACTCGGACGTCGAGACAGACTCCGAGATTTATTGTTCGGCATAATGTAAATTATTCCCGAATAAAATACTATCTATGATCGCATATTTTCGTTTGTTTTGTTTTTACCCCCACTTTTGTTTTGGCAGATCCGTAAGGACGCTATAGTAATGGATGAACGTGCGTTGTATCACGTGGGAGGGGCACAGCCCAACGGAGGCTGTGCTCGTGCGACGTAGACGTTGTACCAACCATCTGTCGTTGGGGTTAGTGCATAGAGCAGTTGCACTGTCCAGAGCTAAGGTGGTACAAAACTGCACCTTAGTAACAACTGCACAACTAACCTGTTAGGAAACGGTAACACTAACGAGCTAAGTGTTCACTGAACTGGCCAAACTACGTACACGCCTTCCTTCAATGGCGGAACTATGTCGTTGACACTACGTCAAAGCAGACTGCACTGTGCGACTCTTCCAAGTCGTTCAAAGTACGTGGCCAAGTGACACAACCCAGGGGAAACAGGACAGGTTTGAGGGTGCTGCCGCACCCATAGCACTAACCCCTGGGTCTTCTACTAACCCACGAGAGAGGTGACGTTTCCCCGGTGTGGCCGTGCGTGCCGGCGAACGAGCTTTACTTCCGCGAAAGTAAGCTAGAAAAGGGCATAAAAGTGCACGTCCCCCGGGGCAAACAACGCCCGTGACCTCGTCATTTTCTGGACACAACCTCATCAGCGGTTGCCCCTCTATACGGGCATGCAAAAATTTTTGAAGTCTAACACGTATATGGTCGGTAATCGTACCCCGAAAATGCGGTATTTTCCCGCCAAATGCCTGGCAGGAAAGCGTGCAGGAGAGCCTATCTTCTGTAGACACGGAAAAGGGGGCGGTTTTGACCGACTTGGCAGGATAACGGACAGGGGCGCTCGGCAGGAAAAGGGTTAAATGTGATTTAACAGTGAAGATGAATCGATAAAGTGAATTAGAGTGAAAATGCACATATTTCTAGCTTAACATGCTAATCGTGTATCGTGAACTTTGGTTCACGGCACGCGGCGCGTGGCACACTGCACGCGGCATGTGGAACATCAATTAGGCTTACCCATGTTAAAATGCTACGTCACACAGAAGCATGATATTAGAGAGGATGATAGTAAGGGCAAACAAAGTGAAAAGCTTTTCAGGAGGTGTACAAATTTATTGATACGTGGCAACTGCTCAAGATATTTTTGTCCCGTATTCCTAGAAAAAGAGATCATTGTGTCAAAACTATAGAGGGCGCATGCTGTATTTCTAATTCCTGGTAGATGTTAAACAGGAAGTTACAGGACCATGGGCACACAATAGGGGGATTACTGATTACGCAGTCATTTGCATACACCGGGCGGGAGTTTTTTAAATCTCATAGCATCACTTTGACTGTCTGATAAATTCGGACAATCATGATGGGCACTTTTGGGCATACGTAAAGAGGGGTCAAATGGTCGTACAGGGAACAAATTTCAGAAACATATGCGTTCTCCGACAAAAAACGGAACATTTTTTCAGTTTATTTGTGACTTAAGAGTAGTCGCTATATATTCACAGACATCATATACAAGATTCAATGACAATGGACGCCTGAAACATGGCAAAGTTATGGGATTCTGGGACCAATCACGGCACACCCGATCAGTAGCGTGGTTTTTACATTTGCATAGACTTATGATAATCCTGCTTTTATAGGGGAAGTTCCTGTTTAAAGTTCAAGTGCTGGCATTTAACATTCACATGAGACATAAACCATACATCGCACGTATACATGTCCATATAAGATGATACACTATGATAAGAAAAATTCATATAGCACCTTGTATCCATCAAAATGTTCACCAGCACTTTTCACAGTGTCACATGGGTAAGTTCTCTCAAAAAGTAGGTCTTTAGTCTGGATTTAAAACTTCTGAACTTGGTGCAGAACGAATATGACTAGGCAACTCACTCCACACTGTAGCAACAGCATATGAAAATAGCGTCAATGTCACTGAAGAACAATTGACTGCAATTGAAGGTACATTTATGGCTTTAGATTTTAATTTGCAGGATTTCTAATGAGATGTGTTAGCGGTAGGCTTTCAAACCTATTAGCCATTTTGGTGCATTACAAGTCAAAAGACTAAACCAGATGAAAGTGGGTCAAACCAGATCAAACAGGATCAAACAGGATCAAACCAGACTAAACTGGATAAATGTGGATCAAACTGGATCAAACTTGAGCAAACTGGATCAAACTTGATAAAAGCAAGCATATCAAACCGGACAAAACTGGACAAAATTGGATACCCTATAAAAGCAGACAATCCAGATGAAACAGATCAAACAGGATTAAACTTGATAAAGGCATTCAAACAAGGCAAAATTGGACAAATCCGCATCAAACTGGACTTAATTGGATCAAACTGGACCAAGCGGGATGAAACCAGACTAAACCATCAAAAACCAGATCAAACCAGAAAAAACAGATCAAACTGGATTAAACAAGATCAAAATGGACTAAACCATATAAAACCACACTAAACCGCATGAAATCAGATTAAATCAGATAAAACAGAATCAAACCAGATCAAACCAGACTAAACCATATAAAAGTGAATTAAACCAGATCAAACCGGATCATATTGCACTAAACCGGATCGAACTGGACTTAACCAGATCAAAGTGGACAAAAACAGATCAAACCAGAAACAGCATTAAAGTGGATCAAACCAAATCAAAACTGATCAAATCAGACAAAACCTGATGAAACTGAAAAACCACACTAAACAGGATACAACCAGATTAAACAGGTTCAAACAAGCCTAAACCAAATCAAACCCAACGATCCCAATGAAACCAGACTGAACTGGATAAAAGTGGATCAAACCAGATCAAACCACATCAAACAGGACCAAACCAGATCAAAGCAGACAAAAACAGATCAAACCGGATCAAACCAGATCAACCTGACTAAACTAGATCAAAACAAACAAAACTAATCCGGACTAAACCAGTTCAACAGGATCAAACCAGGATGAAACTGGACTAAACTGGATCATTCTGGATCACACTGGACTGAACTAAACTGTATCAAACCGGATTTAACCCGATTGAACCAGATAATACCAGAACGGGCTGGATGAAACCAGACTAAATTGGATAAAACTGGACTAAACTGGATAAAAAAAGACTAAGGCAGATCAAACCAGACAAAACCTGATGAAACCGGAAAATCAGATCAAACCAGACAAACCTGTCTGACCAGCAGTTTTGAAGGAGAGGATTTTTAAATACTTTTTGACCAAAAATTACAAAAATTGCCTTAAAAATACAAATTTGTACATTTCATCAGAATTTGAACAAATCTAAATAAAGTCATTCCTAGGGTCCTATATACCAAATATTCATGTCGCAACCACCCTAAAAAAGAGAGACAGTAAATGAACCCCACTTTCTTATCAGCACTCAAGCCCTTCCTGTGTATACTCTAAGTATTACAGCTCAGGCGACAGAAATTTGCCTCAAAAATACAAATTTGCATGTTTTATCACACTTTAATAAATCTGATTAAGATCATCCCTAGGGACCTGTACTTCAAATATTAAAGGAATTAGAGTGGTTGTTTCAAAGAAGAAGCTTGAAATGTAATTCCGGTAAGTTGCCAGATGCCGGACGACACAAAACGGACAACACCACACATTCACATATCATATTAGCTAACCCCGCTGACAGCAGAGCTAAAAAGTGACAAATTTGAAATACAACATTATTACATACCAATGAAAGGAATATGTGACATCAAATATCCATCTAATCTAGGTTTTCAGAAAACTCGATTTGAGGCACAGATTCCAATGTAAGCAAGAATTTTTTACAAACAATCCTTTCTTCAGTCTGCTACAGAATTTGAAAATCATCAAGGCTACAAGACTACAATATAATTTAATTGTTCTTCACACATTGTTTAGTTCCATAATATATCAATGCATGAGAACAGTCTTACAGCTTTTGTTTGTGTATAAAAGTAGTGTGTTGTAAGGTGAATGGAAAATAATTTTCCAGGAATGAAAGAGAAGTATACAATAAGGAGTACAAGTACTGTAATTTTTTCACCATTAAAGGTGGCATTCTAGTTTGAAAAATAGCTTTTCTTACATGAACATAAAAGGCGTATTTTGGAACTTTTGACTTTCAAGGGGTTTAGAGTTTTCTGGGCACCCTATGCAACAAAATAATCAGTGTCCAGTGACAAAGTATTATTTTTATGATCAAATCTAATTCAGATTAAATCCAATTAAGATGAATGCAGCGGTTGATCAAAGGTATTAAAGATTTTGCAAGGACTTTGAGACTATACTATCCCACGGATACAAATACAGGTATGCTGAAAAAAGGACAACACCATGGATGAAAAACTTTGGCATATATATGTTGCAATTCATTTCACTTTTGTTGAACAACTGCCATCTTATTTATTTGTGAGTCTATTCCCTTGACATCCAATAGAACTTTTTTGAGTAGAGTAACCTAAATACCTTTGTTGTGACAAAAACGTTGTGTTTTGTAACTGCTCGAACGGTAAACACTGTGTCACAAGGAAAGTACACTTAAACCTTTAATTTATTACCTACTTGATGTACCATAAAGAGACAAGTTCTTTTCTTAGGGGGGTGTTTTACTAAACCTTATCAATATTCAATTTCTGGCAGATGAAAAATCAAAAGATTTTACCTATTTCATGGACACAACCTGGCACAACTGGATAACCAGAAAAGTAACTGTTGTGTGTTAATAATAAGAGACAATCGAAGATAAAAGATGATCAAAGATGCTACAATAGATGACATACAGAATATCAAATTACATACACAATGTAGGTCATGAGTAAGAGAGGTGCCCTTATCTTTAGATATTAACCTTTTTGACATTACAAATTTCACTGGGTACTAAAAAAAAAATTAACATATTTTATGCTGCAACAACCCTTCTATTATTCACTTGAAATTTCCTGGTCACATCAACACAAGTCTTCAGAGTCTCATGTCGTTGAAAAAAGACAAGATGCCTGCAAAAGCTTTGATTCTGTTCCTTTTGGTCATCCCTGTTGCAAGTCAATCAACCACAGCTGGTAACAGGGGCTTGGTGGATCTACAGAGTCGTTATGTCAAAGATGGCAGATGTGCTTACACATTCATAATGCCAGACCAGAATGAATCTCCTTGTAATGGTGAATATGATCAGGCCCTGCAGAGACTCTCGGAGAGAATTGACCATCTGGAGGAGGGAAGATCATCTTATCCACTTTTGAACACCACTTCCTATCCAGTTGGTAAGTTTTTGCATCAAACGGAAATATATGACAATATGATAATATATCTCACATGTACATTAGAAATTCAGAAAAAAATCTCTGTCAAAGGTACACTTTCCATTTTTCCATTATTTTGTCTTTCCCAGACTGTCAGCATGCATACATTCTGAATGGAAATAAACTGGAGGAGGGAGTTCACTTCATTCAACCAGAGGGCTACATAGAACCATTTCCAGTTCACTGCGAAGTCACAGAAGATGGACCATGGACAATCATTCAGCGTCGGAAGGATGGATCAATCACTTTTGCAAATGAATGGCAGTCCTACAAATATGGATTTGGTCAGATCACTGGTGAACACTGGATGGGCAATGAGAAAATGTATCACCTCCTGCGTAGTGATGAATACAAACTCAGAATTGAGCTGGAAGATTGGGATGGCAACTCAACTTACGCTGAGTATGATCTGTTCAGAATTGGAGATGAAGCTTCAAACTATGCTTTGTGGCTGGGTGAATACTCTGGAACTGCTGGTGATTCTATGAGGTATCATGTCAAGGCACAATTCAGCACAAAAGATAAAGATAATGATGAAGCATCTTCTTGTTGTGCTTGTGCTTTTGGAAGAGGTCGTGGTGGATGGTGGTATTATGAAGACAGCGGCTGTCATCAAAGTAATCTGAATGGTCAATACATTTCCCAGAAGTCTGGTAGCTATTTTAACATAATATGGGAAACCTGGCAGGGGCGGCGTGTCAGTCTCAAAGACACAGTCATGAAGGTGAAAAGGCTTAGAAACTAATTTAGAGATAACTTTTTAACCTCTCACTCATTTCCTTCCAAATCATTATACAATCCTACATTTTCTGTGGAAAAATTGGACAAATATACTGGTATAGAGGGAAGGAGTAAGTTCAGAAACCTGAAAGTTCAAGGGCACACTGATTCCAAGCAAGTGCAGTCAGGACTAATTTTAACACTATAATCAACCACAGTATGTAGTATATCAGAAAATTATCATTCAATAAAACTAACAACATTAGAGCTGATTCAGAACAAGACTGCCAACTGTCTATATTGTGCCTTTGGTAAATTTCTTTTCTTGTATGTATACCGGTATGTATGACATGTATGTACTTATGTATCAATCCTACATATCTACCTTCACTTCTATGTAGTGGTGCTGGAGTTATAATACACTGCAGCTATTTAAGCTCCTTAACACTAGTTGTCTATATTCTCTTTTTGAACTTTAAACAATTCCAAAAAGTTCCTAATAATGTGAATCAGTTGCCTTGCTTTCCTGTGACTTGATTCCATTTAGATATTTTCTGAAATTTCCTTAAAAGCAAGCCAGCCCTATCCAATGATCAGTCTCATTTGTGTACAAAGCTTTCTTTACAGTGGAATGTTACCGTCTTTTCAAGAGCACTGTGTAGAACAGAGAGCAAACATACATTGCAGGTTTTGTTAGTTACAGTAACTTTGAAATACTTACTCAGTCTCATTTGTGTAAGCTTTCTTTACTGATGTGAACATCTTTTAACATCTTTTTAAAAGTACCCAATAGGACAGGCAGTAAATGATAGGTTTTGCTAGTTAGGGTAACTTTTGAACCTAGAACACCTATCACAGCCTCTGTTTCAAGTGTGTGAACTCTTTTTTCCACTGGAATGTTATCTGTTTGAGTATACTATGCAGGACAGGTGGATAGATGCCTAAAAATATTGTGTCACTTGATTTAGAGAAGTTAATACATCATTCTTGCACTGGTTTTATTCTGCGTTTGTCTTCTGTAAGTTGGCTCTGCTTGTTGTGTGAATGGATGACTTCAACATCACAAACGGTATAGCCATAACACTATGAACACAGATGCCACAACATGAATGTCAAAATGTATTCAGCCTTATACAGTATTGAGCACTGTGACACAGAGATTGAATTGACAGGGCTAGAAAGTGACTTTAATGCATACACAGTCACTCCACAAATGCTTGCATGGACAATGTTTCAAAAGTTTCCCCTTATGATCTTCAGTGAATCATGTTTGTTTTAGCCAGTAAGTGATGTTGTTATGGTAAGGAAAATTTCAGTAAGTTATTTATGTATTTATTTATTTATTTATTTATTTATTTATTTCACACTTTCACATTTTCATTCCATTGTTATATAAATACAATATGTTTGTTTTTGAATCGACAATACAACTCTTTGTTTAAGGGGACGTTGCACTTCAACACTTTTTTCAAAGCAATATTTACATGACAACCCTCTAATTATCAACAAGCAGAGAAATTTAAGTTTAGTGTGGAAGCAATAGCTTACTGGAATGTTGAAGGGGTACATGCTGGTATTTGGGGTAGAAAACCTCAATTTTGCTTTTAATGATAAAAATTAATTTAAGTCAAAATCTTGATACTACTTTTTGAAATTTAATGGCTCATCGAAACTAGAGTATGGTATATGTGGAATGCATTATCTATTTTTATTCTTAAATGGCTGGGGTTGAAAGACTGACATTCATTCAAAGAATCATGAAAATCATAAGCTAAATTGAAATGACTCTTATTCAAAATGTAAGAACTTTATTGTTGTAATTTAAAGAACATAATGAAAATTTCAAAAAAATTTGACCAAGCAAGTCTGAAAGTAAATTATTTTGAAATGTTGAACATGGGAGAAATAAGAAGCCAGAAAAATGGGATGATTTACATAAAAGTGCATAAAGTTACACTTCTTTCTCACCAACTCATAACCCAACCAATATATGAACCTTGGGTTAACTAACTAATTCATGAAAATTGATTGATGAATCTTTGCAAACAAGTGATTTTGAGCAAAATACACTATGTTATTTGTAATGCAACCTTGAATAAATAAACAAGCTTACAATAGAAAACATTATGAGACGTCAAAAAGTTCACATGCTCATACAAGAGACAGAAAATTGTCTCCATGTAAAGGGTTACGTTTGGATTAAAGTGATAAAAAAATGTACGTATGTGAAGTGCAAACAAAAGTGCATTACTCAAATAGTGACACAATCAGTATATTTCTGTCTGTGTCAGCACTTACCAAATCATTTCCAGAAAGGAAAATTGATGCATGCCTAACACCTCACAATAAACTGCGGTATATGCTATCATAACTAAAGAAGATTGTCAAAGGCTTTATAATGCTGCTGTGACTGAGTGTGATTTACATACGTTTGTGAAGAATGACCTCTCTGACCTCTTGCAGTTTTGATTTTGACTTGAAGTACACAGAAGGGCTAAAAAAAATAGATCCAGAAACCCATAAAATCTCAAGGGCAGCCAGGGGGTATGCCCCCTAGTATTGCCCTATCGAGAGAGGGGGGTTGGGGGTGGGGGCGCTTCAGTTGCTGCAACACCAGCCGGTTGGCATTTTGTTTTAGCCTGTTGCCATGAAAAAATGTAATCAAAGCCCTTAATTCTTGTGTATACTGCAGAATGACAATAATCAGAATAAGGATAGGCAAATGCACAGATCTGAAATAGAATGAATCCTTCAGTTGAGACTTATAGATCATAATACTCTTGTGTGTTAGCTAGGTTTATGTGAAAGGTCATAGGGGTCAATGTGAATATAAGTTGCAGGAAAAGTACTCCTTAACATCTGGCATAAACATATGACATGCTATAAAAAGAAAAGCATTGCTCAGCCAAACTACCGGTATAGAGGGCACAGCATCATATGATCTAATTTCACAGCCTCATTAAAAACTACAAAAATTTCTCGTTGGATGAGAATTATTAAACTAATTTGCCATCCCATATCCACATTGGTGTTTATTCACTTGCAATGCAAATGATTGAGGGTTTGGATTCCCATATAAATGGGGCAAAATCAACCTTCCATAAAGAGATGAAAAAATTTGCCTTTTTATTCACTTAATAAAAAGAAATGAACTAAAAGCATTTCTGTCTGGCTTTCTACACATACTGCATTGTGGGTAAAAAGTCTACCTCTCACCACAGCAAGATTTTGAAATACACTGATCAGATAAATCTTTTGACACATACCGTATGTAATTGTTTTCATGGCAAAAAGTCCTCTGGCTGTTTGTTTGTGAAATTAGCTAAACTTATGCATCTTTTCAACTTTTTAGGCATTTCTGGTATGAAATTCCTCTATAACTAAAACTTTACTTTATGACTTCTGTAATCTTGTGTGTTTTACCAGTAAAAAATCTACCATGTTGAAAATATGGTCAACCGCCTGAGACTTTTATGACTCATGGAGTCACTCAGGTTGCAAACTCGTATTTTAAGGTAGTGAGAATTCACCAATTGATGTAAGTTGCAAAATGACTGTACTATGCCATGAAATAATATCAGTTGTTAGATGAGACAAAGGTGTGAAATAGACCATGATATTTCACTTAAACCATACTTAGACATATGGTAGAACTGTCCAATGTCTATGCTTGACATGACTTTTACTTGAATAAAAGATGTGACTGGCATATACAATTAGGTACTGGCATGGAAAAGGACGGATCTTCAGTACAATTTATAAACACCTCAGTTCACTGGATAGTTTTAGAAATTACTACACATATAGGGTATGTGCAATTATATGCCTTACATCATAAACACTTGTGATGGAGCTAACTATTAGGTAACTACACAGATGGTAAATACACAGGTAATAATGTTTTTCATTTATTTACATTAATTTATTTGTATATGCCTGTGATGTGTACATGTATGCTGTGTAAATGGTAACTACATGCAGACACCCAATACTTCAAAGAAAATTGTACAACACACTGACTCTAGGATTACCGCACAGGAAGACACAAAACTGAATCAACTATTGATGATCAACATCCAACCTCCAAGATCTAGTTGGTCATGGCTTTGTTGACATTTAACTATGACAAAAAGTTATGAGCTGACACTGTGACACTCACATTAAGATGAATATCAGCTGCAATGAATCACACTATTAGCTTTTCATCAATGATTGAATGAATGGCCTCAAACCAGATGATTTGTCAATATTTAATTCTGACCAATAGAGATACCATGGGCTCTGCGTACAACAGTATAATTTTCTATTCTCACATGTACCATTTGCAATTTGCATCTGGCAGTTAAGAGATTAACTTTCTTTGAAAGAAATTTTTGAATTTCAACAAGCTATTTAAACATACCAGTACAAGTTAACACTATGGAAGCTCTGGTACTGTTTAAAGTGATGTTAATCGTGGGACTTTGTGAAGCACAGCATCATAGAGGCAGTATGAATGCTGACTTCAACAGACAGTCTCCAACAATCCAAGATGGCGGCTGTGCATACACATTCATTGTACCACAGGAGAGTATGCCAAGACACTCTCACGGTTCAACTGCTGATCTGTATGAGATATCAGACAAGTTGACCAATATCCAAGAGAACATTCAACAGCTGCAAGCCAGCCTTCACCTAGAATCTACAATCAGACTGGAAAAGAAGAAACCACAATATCCACTTGGTATGTGTGACTTAACCTTTTGTTACAATTTACAAAATTAATACAACACCAACTTGAAAGATTAGTCCAAAAAGAGGTAAATTGATCACAAATAAATCATCATAAAACACTGTTGGAGCCTGAAACTGATCATATGATTTCAACGATTATTTGTCTAAAAATTGTGTTGGCTATTCTTCAATGCACTGACCTTCTGAGGTAGGTAGTACCAGTATAGTCAGATAACATATCAACTCTACAATATTCTACAATACATTTGGTCTCAGAGATTGACTAATTATAAACACTGGCACAGAAAAAATGGCAGAAATTGAAAACACAATTGTTCTGATTTTGAAGTACATCTTAAATGCTTTATATAAGTAATTTCTGATATCATATAGGCTGTACCAGCTGCTGGATAATTACTTTAATTCCACAGTACATGGCAAAACATATTTTAAATATCTATTTTAGATTGTCATCATGCCTATCAACTCAATGGAAGTCATCTTGTTGAAGGAGTTCATTTCATTCAACCAGAGGACTATCCAGAACCATTCCCTGTTTACTGTGAAGTCAAAGATGATGGTGTATGGACTGTGATACAAAGACGTCAAGATGGATCAGTGGATTTCAATAATGACTGGACTGCATACAAGTTTGGGTTTGGATTTGTGAGTGGTGAACACTGGCTGGGTAATGAAAAGATCTTCTATCTCTTACGAAGAGGACGATATAAACTTCGTGTTGAAATCCAGGATTGGGAAAATAACACAGCCTATGCAGAGTATGATTTCTTCCAGATTGGAAATGAGGATTCCAAGTACACCTTGCTTATTGGGGAATATTCCGGTACTGCTGGAGATTCAATGATTTATCACAATGGAATTAAATTCAGTACCAAAGATCAGGATAATGATCCAGGATCTAGATGTTGTGCTTGTATTTACAATGCAGGGTGGTGGTACAAGGACTGTTTCTATTCAAATTTAAATGGCGTGTACATCAAAGGTGGTACATACTCTGCAACTCACTCCCATGGTGTTGAATGGTATCATTGGAGGAACAGTCACTGGTATTCACACAAGAAAGTTGAGATGAAAGTTTTTCATGTGACTGGATGAGACGCAAAAGATATTATGACTGTTGAAACACAATACTGTAGATTTGTTATAACAACAGCATCATGCTTCCCGATTACACAGTCCCCTTTTCACTATTACACTTTGGCATAACACAATTATTTTCAAAAGCCAACTTGCACATTTGTAGGTCATGGGGTCGAGAAGAATGAGTTAATTCAATGTACCATTTAAATGCTACATTACCAATGATGGATGTGCTCAAATATTTGCAATGTAAAATTTGATGAAAGGTCAAAAAGACAATCAACCTGCAATCTATCTCAACCCTTTGAACCTGGCTCGGACAAAAATGTCTGCATGATGTCATGGGGTACCAGGGCGTCAGGGTGCAAAGGGTTAACTGATACGTAACAAAGTATTAGTTTTGATGTATTTTCTATCACTTTTGTTCTGTTTACAAAAACAAAATTCTGAAGTTTTCCTACAAGTCTTCAAACATCGGATACTTACAGATCTATGACCAACTGATTAAAGACAATTTGAAGCCTAACGCACAAATTCCTGAAGACTACACTTTATAGTACACTCTACTGCGTAAGTTTTTTCAAAAAATCATTCTCGATATGATAATCTAGCAATACAAAATAATTTTTGAGTTGAATGGATGTATTATATACAAGTCAATGACAGACTTAGATAAAATATTAACCTGAAGTTATTAAACTACTTTTAATTCTGCCAAAGAGTATATCAGGGCCAGGAGTTCATTTTCCACCCACAATCATATCACCTTACGTCAAACGCCCTCTATGGCCAAAATATGAGCTTTTACAAGTATCCTAGTGTTACATTCACTTTCATACACTCTGCTGCTCATGATATTTCAAGAAATCATTCAATTACCCTCATGGATTGCAAGTTTATTTCTACTTAGACCTGCATTCAAGTTTCAAGGCGTCGTGCACAACTTACTACCACTATCGCTGTATCACTATATATGGTCTGCATGCATGGAATAAAGAGGGACATGTAAACACAATACCCTATACACTAACACACTCGTCTGAGAGACCAATGTGATTGTGGTACAAACAAATGCATGTGAGCAAATGATCATTGAAATATATGTATTTCTATGCATGTTTTAGCATGTTTTTTGTTTGTACCACGGCTCATTCAAATGCCAGGTTTAAGCCATTGTTAACACTATTGAGATTTTTATTTCGGTGAAGGTTAGGTCAGACTGCAACTACTTTGTCTTTGCGTGAATTATTTTCAACAAAATATTGAAAAAGCAAATTGAAAAAACAGCTGCTGTATTACCGTACATCCTGGGGGTTTGAAATCTTGATTAATACAGTTGTATGTGCACATATGTAGACGCATTCAGTATTTGTTCTCTGAAATAGTAGGGCAGGTTTGTTATCAGCCTAATCTCTAAACAAATAATGGGACATGAAAATTAAGGGAGAACAGAGGAATAAAATCATGTAAACATAATATCAACAACCACTAATCTAAGAACCACAGATTGATGACTGCGGCTTCACAGAGACAAATAAGATTTTATAACAGAAAGCAAATTATTTCGAATCAACAGATTGAAGTTAAAGCTAGGGCTAGAGTGTGAATCAGATAAGTAAACATCTAGAACGATTCATTAAGTCTACCACCTAACAGAATAATAGTGCATGGTTGGAGGGACTGTGGTCACCCTTCAACTGGGACCTGTGATGCTCTCACTGGGTGCTATATTGGTTCTCTTTTGTTCAGTATAAAAGAGAATGTCTTCAGCTATGCAATGTTTGGTAAATTCACAATGTGTATTATTTGATCAAATATTAACACAATTTCATAATCAGTTTTCATAAGAAGTTAACACACGGTGAATTTTAAGCTTCAGTAACTGACAGTTGCTGGTTACAGTACGTGCAGTATGTCCAACAAATCATACAATACTGCCTACATGTATTTCTTCTCTCTTCAGTCTGTTACTGAGTGTGTCTGCCAGGCTATAATATCATATACCTGTATGATAGGCAGAAAAACTTAGTCATTTTTTTTCACCTTTATAAAATATACTCTAGTAAATTTTTTCAAGATTTTTGCCAAAATTATGATAAAAAACTGTAGCAAATAAAATATGTCTATTTGGTCCTAAATTATAAAGAAAATCACAGAAAAATTTGCAAAAACTGGTAAAAAATGTTGGACTAAATTTGGTGGGTAGAAATTACGGAACTCAAAGGGTTAAAGTAAGTGGCCATTGGAAGTTGCCAGTTAGATCTTAGGAGAGGTGAGGTCAAAACTGTAAACTTTGCTGAGCAAAACTAAAAAAATTGATATAGTCTTGGCCATGCAATCTTTTTTGAAAAATGTCAAAACGAATGTCAGTGAAAACAAAGGTGTGTATCGGTACCCTAAATTTTGAAGAAACCATATACATGAGATGCATAACCTTGAAACAATAAAATGTCAAAGCTACTCAAAGGCATGAGCTAGCTGTTCTTTTAAATATTTATTACATAACTTTTATCAGCTCACAGCTGTTCTAATGATACCAAACATCAGATGAGTAACATGGTGATGAGTTTACAAAAGAAAATGGGCACTTGGTTTGTACAGGTAGGCTGAGAAGGCAAATCTAAACACTAGCAGATGAAGCAACAGAACTACCAAGTACATGTAAACATTCCACTAAAATTTCATGCTCATGATGAACTGTCATTAGACGATATATGGTACATATTTATGTCTACTATGATCTTTTCCACCATTTTAGTTGTGCCCGTAACTACTTTGCAAAGTGCAGGAAAAATCTACACTGAAGGATCTTGAATGCGTGAGGGCGCTCTTTCCTTTGCCATCACGATGGATCTTCCTGTCAAGGAATCTTGGCCAAAACTTTCAATTTAAGTGACGGGAAATGCCATATTTGTGGCCAAGAAGAAACACTGGAACACATCTTATTTGAGTGTAAATATGTTAAAGAAATCTGGCAGAAATGTATTTCTTTCTTTGTCAGAAACCACAACTTTGATAATAATATCAATATCAAAAGATTAGCAATTGCAGGAATCAAAAATGATAATAATGCAACATCTGACATTATTTACTGTATTGTTATGTTATGTTATGTTATGTTATATTTATTTATTAAAGTGTCATGTGTGGTCTTAAACAGCTTGGTTGCCACACCCAGCCCCAAGGGCTTACAAGACACTAAACAGTAAATAAAGTACATAGATATGAATAGCTCGAAATGTAATTTAAGTATAAGAAGCTTCTTGTCTCATTGAAAATGCATGATAGACATAGGATGCCAATTGGGATGGCATGTCGCTCATTAGAAATTTGAGTTTCTGATGTACATCAAATGAATCAAATACAGAGCACAAGTTTCTGGCTTTAGAGAACAATTGTTTCCTAATAACATTGTAAAGTGTGCAATCAAAAATAAAATGGAGCTCATCTTCTACTACATTTGGACAAAAATCACATAGTCTTTCCTCTTTAGGCACATTCGTGTAACGCCCAGTTTCATTTTTAGAGGTAAGATACCAACTCTCAATTGTGCTAAAAGTGATCTTTTTGATCTAGAAATGGGAAATTGTAAATATTTCTCCATTCCATATTCCGTCTTAAACATCAAATATGTACGCAATTTGGGCTTTTCACTCAGTTGGGATGTCCAGTTACTAATATACAACGTTTTTAATGCATCTTTCATGACAGGAATACTACAAACCTCTAAATTACCAAATTTCTCCTGCAAACCAATTTCTGAAAATAAATCAAACATATCTTTAGCCCAGTTTTTATATTTTAAACTGATATCCCAAGTAAAAACTTGCTTAATCATTCTGTTATTAGGCATAACTACTAATCTATTCCAGAGTCTTACCATGTTCAATTTTTTCCTCAATAGACAAGGGTCTCAACCCATATCTCCATTTATAGCGAGTATAGGGGCAAATTTGTGGACGCCAAGAAAATATCTAATCGCTCTGTTTTGAATTGACTCACATTTTGAAGAGAAACGGTAGCCCCAAATTGCAGAACAGTAATCTAAAATTGGAGTAATACAAGAATGAAATAGAGTTGTAAAAGTGTTATATCTAAAATCCTTAAACATGTGTATCTTAGAAATTACTGATCCCAAAGCTCTATCAGCAGCACTTGCTAGAGTTTCAGCAGTCACTTAAAAATTTAAGAACTGATCCAAAACTAAACCCAAATATTTATACTGAGAAACTACGTCAAGATTTGTACCACCAAATTGAAAAATAAAGTCTATTTTCATTTGACCAATATTTGGAAAATGAACAATTTTGTGTTTTGGACTTGTTCATCATCATACGCCACCTTTTGCACCAATCTTGTAGATGGTCAATCATCTTTTGTAAATTTGTCTCATTTTCAGCAAGCAAAACAATATCATCGGCATACAACATAATATTAATTAATGAGTTACCAACTGGGATACCTAAAGCTAAATCATTAATCTCAATTGCTAAATCATTGATAAAAATAGAAAAAAGTGTTGGGGAAAGTACATCACCTTGTCTGACTCCATAAGTTGTTGCAAACCAAGACGTAAGGTTTCTGTTTACATTAATACATGATAAAGAGTTACAATACATACTTTTAATAGACTCATAGAACCTCCCATTAATATTATTTTGCAACAATTTGTAGAACAGTAAGTCCCTGTCAACCCAATCGAAAGCCTTTTTCATGTCAACAAAAACAGAAAAAGTTGGTAGATTTTGAGCTTTTCTATTTCGTATAATAGATGTAAGTACATAAATATGGTCAAGACAAGTTCTTGTTTTTCTGAAACCATTCTGTTCGTCAACTATTATTTTTTCTAAATCAAGGTATTTCGTTAATCTATTATTTAAAATACCAGAGTAAAGCTTACTAATATTAGACAATAAACTAATCCCCCTGTAATTTAACGGGACACGTGGGTCAGACAGAGAACTTTTGGGATGGGTTTGATTACTGCCTTTCCCCACTGTGAGGGCACTCTACCAGAAGTAAAACAAAGTTGGAAAAGGTTATGAAGAATCTTAATCGCATGATCATTCTTTAAGATCTCGTATGGGATTTTATCTGGACCAACTGCCTTGTTGCATTTAGAGCGATTAACAACATAGACAACTTCTTGTAAAGAAATATCACTATTCCGATACACATTAAGGTGGTTGGAAAGGCTATTTTTGCACCAATTCTTTTCTCAGAGTTAATGTCAAGTTTCAAGTGTTAGAATCAAGATATTTAGTTCAAATTTTCAGGATAACTCCCTTAGTTAATATTATCTCCAAAGAATATAAAAATTGTATATTTGCAGCCATGATTTTGAAATATGACACAAGTAAATATTAACATTTAATTTTTTATATTTTTTTACATATTTGAATTTAATAGTAATTGGATAGTATTAATATTACCAAATTAGTTATAAATATGTTGACACTATTTATTGTAAGATTTGTACGGCAGGATTTGTAAATAAAATTTGTTTTTATGATTTTACATGGGTTTATATATCAAAAAATTATTAAAAATTCTTTCAAATTTCAAAATGTGATTTTTCAAAAAGTACTTCAAATACAGGAAATTGTGCCGTACAAATCTTATCTGTAACCTTGTTAATAGGCTGTAAAAATTCCATGTCCATATCTCATTTCAAAGTTGGATTAAATTGGTATACAATTATGTAGGAAATTGTTATTCTGTCAAAAATGTTGAAAACAAGCCATATTTGCTTCCCTCCTTTGAAGTCATAGAGCAGTTTTTTTTTGTTAATCTCACTTTTGACACCTCTTTGACACTCAAAGAATCTAAAAATGCATTTACAATAGTAGTCACTCACTCTGAATGCCAGCACCACCTTGTCAAACTTTCCTGAAAAACAGTAAATAATGACTTTCCCTTTTCAAACATTTTATAAACAGCTAGGGGACCTCTACCATAGTTAATACACTAAGGACTCCCCAACTTCTTCTTATTTGGTCAGTTTTTCAGAAGTTTTAACAGGCTATAACTCTACAATGCCTTTGTGCCCAAATGTCTAGTTTTTTTTATTCTACAGAGAATGTTGACTACTTTTATATTTTAATAGTTTTGTTGAAATTTATAACTGACGCTCTAGCCTTTCCAACCACCTTAAGACTTGCATTATTTGCTAGATACATTTGTTCACACTGAGTTTTAGCACCGATGATTTTTGTATAAAAAGAATCATCGAAAGTCGATTCATTCTCGATATCAGATAAATTATACAATCCCTCAAAATCACTTTTCCATTTATGTAAAACAAAATTAATATCATTAATTATCATACCATTGTCACCATAAACTTCAGAAGGAATGTCCTTCTTACACCTAGGTCCTAACTTATTAATTTGGTTCCAAAATTCTGTTGGATTTGACGCATTTAAATATTCTATATTAGACATCAACTTACGATGATATTCTCAGTTCGAAAAGTTTTATCAAACTTTCTTCGTGCTGTCAAAAACTCGTGTTTCAAAACTATACCAACTCTTTTAGAACAATGACTATTCAGAAATTTACGTTCTTTTTCCCTTAAATCTTTCCAAAGACTGGAAATTCACTCGACCAGAATGGTTTAGACATTTTACGTTTTCTAGAACAAGTAGGAAATCTCGGTAATCAAGTTTCCAGTCCATTTCATGAAAAATACACTGACAGAGAGAATCATACAAATTATCAATGACATATTGATTTTGTTGCCTAGCTTGTATAGTATCTACGATTTGAATTATGGCATGCCTACACATATCAGAATCAAGGAAATTAGGTGTATTACTTCCTTTGTTTTTTCACACAAGACGCATTGTAATTTTAACGCATTCACAGTTATGTAGATTTGTTTTATTTGTGACTATGTTGAAATAAATTTATCTTTTTCAAAAAAAAAAAAAAAAAAAAGTGAATCGAAAATGATAATAATGCAACATCTGACATTATTTACTGTATTACTTCCTTTGTAAAATATACAGTTTGGAATATTCGAAATTCGGTTACTCTTGATGGGATTAAAGTTTCCCTTCAATCCTATGTCATGCAATTGAAATGTCATCTCTCCTCATGGATGAATACATTGTATTTCATTTATAAGATGATGAACAAAACTGAGGATTTTATCACAAAGTTTTCAAGCCTTGTAAGACTGGAAGGAGAAGAATGCATCCTGAATGCATTCATATGATGATCTTTGTAATCAAACAGCTAATTATTTGTTTTTTCACACAAGACGCATTGTAATTTTAACGCATTCACAGTTATGTAGATTTGTTTTATTTGTGACTATGTTGAAATAAATTTATCTTTTTCAAAAAAAAAAAGATCTTCCTGTCAAGGGTAATCTGCCGCTACAAAATATTGGAGAC
This sequence comes from Ptychodera flava, assembly GCF_041260155.1. Lineage (NCBI taxonomy): Eukaryota > Metazoa > Hemichordata > Enteropneusta > Ptychoderidae > Ptychodera > Ptychodera flava. Next base: position 1,914,253 of record NC_091942.1, on the reverse strand, counting down.
AAACATAAACATGTGACACACTGATAGAAGGTTAATGAACCCACCTTGAGGTATTTCCTGTCTCAAAATAAACAACACCTCCCTGTCCCCCTTCGCTTTGTCAATGTTTTTAAAGACTGGAAAACTTACTTTGATTATAGAATTGAAACAGCTAGCTTTTGATATATAATGACATGCAAAATTACCGTATATGAAGTTTCCTGATAGTATATTTCAACTGCTACATCAGATATCTGTTACATATTTGCTTCTACCTTTGACAGATTTACAAAAAAAAATTCTGAAAAAATTCCATTTACTGGTTATTTCCAGTTAAATGGACCAGTGTAATGAAAACCTAATTCTAAAACAATGCCAAAGACCCTTGAGACCAGACAAATTGCCAATTTTATCAACATACTATCACTTTGGTTGAAATCAAGAAACATTACTTGCATAATTATCAGTGTCTATGGTATGATGCATCAAGTAATATTGCAAAAATATATATGAGATAGGCAAATCTTTGCATTGAGAATGTTGAATCTGATCATCAAGGAAAGGCACAAAACAGATTGTCAAACTTTGGGAGTTTATCTCCTGACCTAAAATAAGCAGTTGAGATCAGATTTGATTACAACTTGTTTATACATTATAGTTGCCAGATAAAAGAATTTGCAAGCAATCTGAGATTCTGAATACAATGAAGATGAATCAACTAGACAAAAACAAACGTCACATCCCTTTTATAAACAAAGCAGTTTTACAGAGAGAAATCACATGTCATTGTGCGGCTGACCGGTAAACACCACTGGTAGGAAGCTCTTTTCTCCTTGTTCAACAGGAAACCCGACCTTGTTCTTCTAAGTTATCAGGAAACCAGACCTTGCGTATCATAATACTGCCAACAACCAGGTAAAGCCAGGAAAACCAATACACTGTGTTCAATCACATTCAGCTGTCCATTGATGCATCTTCGATTGTCAAGAACTGCTTGAAATTTTCAGCGATAAGGAAAAAGAAGAATGGTTCATGTTGTAGCTTTTATATTCTTCCTCAGCATTGGCTTTGCCACTTCAAAACAGCAACAGAGTACCACAGGAGATGGAGAGTTTGGCACCCTGACCCAGGATGGAAGCTGTGCATTTACTCTGATTCTGCCACAGGAATCCATGACAAAGAGCTGCTCAGAGAATCAGGATTCAAATTCTGATCTCTTTGAGATATCAGACAAGTTGACCACCATCCAAGAGAGCATTCAACAGCTGCAAACAAATCTTCATGTCAAATCAACCATAAGATTGAACTTGATAAATACACCAAAATTCTACCCACATGGTAGGTAGCTGTTTTTTTATTGCCTTTTTGATGCATTCTTTACTTGTTATCAGTAAATGAGACAGACCGATAAATAATATAAGTGATTGAAAAGTGCTTTTGGAAAATAAACAATTTAAGGTAAATTGCCACGATACTTTATTCAAGGAAAAATGTAAACCCCTCCTCCTCATCAAGGAGACTATCAACTGTCCCATATCCTTTTTGTTGACAACTGAATACACTACCATCACGTATGATCCTACTCTGACTTGTACTGGTGCACTGAGCAACTACTAGTAGCAAGATTCCCATGCCATATTGCCTTGATCTAGCTTGAGTGTTGGCTATAATGTTTGACAAATTTTAACAAAATCTAACAACACATTGAACTGTGTTGACTGAATGATCTGATGATTCAGGATGCTCCAGCCAACTCTTTTATAAAAAAATTGCAATTTTATCAAAAAGTTGCAATTTATTCATGAAATGAAACCATGACAATTGACAGATATATCCACATCAGCATGAAAATTAAAAAACAGAGCTAACAAAATATTGAGACTTCAATGAAAATAATGATCAAAAAAACAGGTCAAGAAAAAGAAAATTTATAGTAATTTTACAAAAGACGAATTATTAGAGGCCCTCAGTCAACCCTTTGAGAGGACACCCTTGAGTAAGAGATTTTCAAAACTTCTTTACTCTCTCATATACAGGTTATAGTTGACCTTCTAAACAGCCACTATTTTCAAAGGCAATATTATGTCATGATGATTTTAAAGTAAATTTGACAAGATAATCTTAAGAATGTTTGTTTTTTATCAGATAACCCTCTGAGTGCTGAAATTTTTCCCATCTAGTAAATTTTGGTGCAACATTTTACCAATTTTATGAATTTTCTGTAATTGTTTTGGTAATTTTGGAGCAAAAGGACATAACTTTTCATTGGCTTCAATTTTTTTTCAAAATCTTGGGGAAAAAACTGAAAAAGAAATTGTCTTGATCTGAAAAAATTGTCTGTGTAATATTTTATGAAGGCACTCAAAGGGTTAAAAGAACAGGCAATCAATACAACATGAGTCCGTGATATGAAGCTGTCTTGTACTTTTTGTAAAATTAATGCAATTTACTGTTCCATGCGGAGTCTCAATGAATTCTTGTTTTCTGTCTTCACTGTCTCTAAATTGTCATTTTCTGTTCCTACCATGGTAATCTATTTCAACATTTCTACAAATATGACCGTGTGGTTTTTATGCTGATACTGTTGTACTGATTTCACAATTTCAAGTTCTCAGTGTGGTCTGAAGTTTAAGAGCTACAGACAAAATTAAAGTCTATGCATGTCCCAAGCACAGTGATTATCATAATTATATATACAGACTGTAGATAATTTAAGTTAATCCATGGTCTTCCTGCGATATCAGCAACAAACACAGACTTGGCAGAGACAATTCCATTTTAAGTATGGCCTGAGTATGTACTCTAACAGAATTAGTTAAATGCACAACAACTGAAATAAAGAATATAATTTGCTGTTTTTTAGATTGTCATCATGCCTACCAACTCAATGGAAGCTATCTCATCGAAGGAGTTCATTTCATTCAACCAGAGGACTATCCAGAACCATTCCCTGTTTATTGTGAAGTCAAAGATGATGGTGTATGGACTGTGATACAGAGACGTCAAGATGGATCAGTGGATTTCCACAATGACTGGACTGCATACAAGTTTGGGTTTGGATTTGTGAGTGGTGAACACTGGCTGGGGAATGAAAAGATTTTCAATGTTTTGCAAAAGGGTGGATATAAACTTCGTGTTGACATCCACGATTGGGAAAATAACACAGCCTATGCAGAGTATGATTTCTTCCAGATTGGAAATGAGTACACTAAGTATATCTTGCTAATTGGGCAATATTCCGGCAATGCCGGGGATTCAATGAGTTACCACAATGGAATGAAATTCAGTACTACTGATGCAGACAATGATGAAACCGCAGGTTGCTGTGCCTGCGCTGATAGCTACGGCCGTGGTGGATGGTGGTACAAAAATTGTCACTACGCAAATCTAAATGGTGTTTACATTGAAGGCGGGCACACTGGTGAAAGTGAAGGCTACAGTGTTGCATGGCATCACTGGAAAGGAACAAGCTATTACTCGTACAAGAAAGTGGAGATGAAAATTCTCAAAATTCATTGATGAATGAACCGAAATAGTACAGAGCAGCAGCAGGGGTTTGTAATACTGGGAAAAGTTACTCTACACATGTCAAAACAGAAAGACTATTCTATTCTCTTTTGTCCCTCTTGAGGTAGCACAATGCACACAACACAGCATACTGGTATTTTGCTTGAAATCACTTTTTCGCAAAGAGCACTTATATTTTCATTAATTTGTTAACCCAAGATTAAAATATTAGTCGGATTCACCTTTAAGCATGACAACCAATCATAATTTGAGTGAAAAAGAAGTCTAAATTTATGCAAATTTAGGCAAATCACAGGATTTCCTGGCTTCTTTTTTCTCTTGTTTTCAACATTTGAAAACATTTAACTCCACTTTGTCTCAGTCAAATGTGAAATGTTCATACCATGTTCCTTAAATACTAAATAATAAAAGGACAATATCTTTTGGCAATAGATCTAACATTTTGAGTGAGAGTCGTTTCAATTTTGCATGTCATTAAAGGGATAAAGTCGTCAGGACTACGCTCAAGGTCGTATGGGTCACACATGACCAATGTAAAGAGCGTATCTAAGGTATAATGGTGATTGATGAAAGTAAAAACATAATCTATCATCATATAATTTAAATGTTGCACCTATGGTGATGAGATGCATCTTGATATCGTGCACGAAATACATTGTTTGTAAACAAGAAACTCGCACAGGCGCAGTTCCGACGACTGTTTCCCTTTAATCACTTATTTTTAATGAGTTTTCCAACCTCTGTCATTTCAGAATGGGAATACAAACAATAGTTTTTTCTACATACATACTCTAGTTTCAAATGAGAGATTAAATTTCAAGTAGTAGTATTAAGTTTATGACGTGAATAAACTTTTATCATTAATTCCAAAATGAGTGTTTTACATTAATTCTAAAATGAGTGTTTTCTACCTGAAATATGTATCCCCTTCCTGGGGACACCAAACATTAAAGGAATCAAACTGGCCGTTTTGAAGAACCAGCTTTCAATGTAAAAGTTGATGGACGCCAGTCAACGGACGACGGATGCCACTACACATCCACCTATCATATAAGCTCAGCGTCGCTGACAGCTAAGCTAATAAAATTTGATATTTCAGAAGTATACCATACTGTATTGTATATTCAGACCCCCAAGTGGGCATTGAGGAGGTGGAATTAATCAAATGTTGTTCAAAGGCAGTCTGAACAAGAACTTGGATACTCAAGTAAATTTCAACTAAATTTTACCTCAGGTCTGGCAGCTATGCATACTTGGAATGATTTTTTTTTGAAAAAGATAAATTTGTTCCAACAAAGCGGCAAATAAAACAAATCTACATAACAGTGAATCTGTTGAGTGAATGAACAAAATTACAAAGCAACTTGTCTGAAAAAAGTCAGTCATTTAACTGAGAGAAAGAGCATTATAAAAAACCCAATGTAATGAATTCAGCAATTATTCAAATTGTTCAAGCCAGTCATTTCTGTTATCATCCCAGATATCTTTAAGCCTCAAGATTCTACTCTGACCATTTCAATAAAAGAGAAAACTTCCTTCGTCATGTTTTCATTGTACCACAGAACTTTACCAACAAGATTGTGTTTTGATATTGGTAAATTCACTGTCATAAGTCTAAGTCACTTCCAGTTACAGCATTGAGATGGAGACAGTGATAATCACTAATAAGTTTGTTGTCAAACTTCGCAATGAAATACTTGGAATAATGTTGACTGCCAGTTAAAATGAAATGGCGCCCTCTATCAAGAATAAATCAAAGTACTGCCGGGTAATATGAAATTTTGCCCTCTTGGCCTCTATCAAGAAATAAAGCAAAGTAATGATAAAATGCAACACATGATACACCATATATCTTTAGTGTAATTATATTTATTGAAGATACAGTCAACACTAATGCTAAAGTTGCTTGTTATAAAACAATATCCTTTCAACTACAATATTGACGTTATTTCCACACCTTGAACAAATACGGTACGATGCAACTTCTTATTATCATTTAACTTTGCTTGCATTGCTGAATGACTCACAACTTGATCATGGTAATATGGACTGAAAGTGAAGGAAACAAAACACTTGCTAGCTCTGTTATGGAGATTCCATATGTTGAAATACTCAGTGTGGCCGGATGGATATTGATCTTTGACAAACTCAAGAAAAACAGGGTCAAAAACAAGACCCACAGACAATACTACCCTGGAATGAAACTCATTTAAACCACATGAAGACATTTTTATACTTAATGTTGAGATATACTGGACACCCAGATAAGCAAGAATTAAGAAATTTTACAGAGCCAAATAATTCATGATTAATACTGAAAGTTTGGAGAGTTTCTGTCAATTTTAGCCTTCATTTGCTTCAAATGAAGTTAATTGCCATGACAGAATATGAGTTTCTCTCACTTGGCGAGCAAGATAAATATTGTATGCTACACTGAACAGCCTATGTGCATATCATACTGCAAGGCCTTTGACTCAGCATCGGGTTTCATTGGCATAATTCCCAGTCAACAGCTACCCTAGACTGGAAATCTGTCACTCAAGTCAGCCCCTCCTCCCCTGCCTAAGGATCTTTTGGTCTACACCGTACCGTAATCACTCTAACAATTCGACTGCTTTAATAATTTGAGCATCAATTTTTTCAAGAAACATAATTTTTTTCCCTCTATTATTTTGACTTTTGTGTAGCCTTTGCATTTTCTTTACCTCTATAAATTTGACCGCCTACATTTTTGACAAAAGTTTCAAAGTCAAAGTGCTTCATCAGGCTTTTCACAAGTCATTCTTTTGTTTAGCCAAGCTCTTTGTTACAATACACTCTGGTACATTGTGCGTACCGATACAGTGCAAATGTGACCCAGGAAAGTTCAGAATTGAGTATTGAGTAAGAATTGATATTTATTATTATTATTATTAAAAATTGTTTAAAATGCACTACACATATGTCTCAGCACATTGTACATAGCTGGATAAAATAATTTAAAAGTACAACCACAGGAGGAAATTAAAACAGAAAATTACACATAAAACTGAAGGTAGGTTTTCAAATTGCACTTAAAACTAACTACAATTGTGGCGGTCTTAATTTCAAATGGCAAATCATTCCATAGATAGGGTGCATATACTGAAAACGCTCTCTGTCCATATGTCATTTTTTGTTATTCATGGTGTCAAATGTTGATGAAATACGACTATAATTCCCAAGGTTTGTATTATACCATGTCTAAAAGATATGGCGGAGTAACATTTCGTCAATGGGCATTGTTAGAGTTTAACTCTTTATGTAACTCTAATTTTTCGACCAACCATCAAGAGATGATATTTTTTGGAACTCGATCAATTCGACTTTTTCTGTCGTAATTATTTTTTTTCTGGTTGAATTGTTGGAGTGATTACGGTAGCTCTGTTGGGTATAAACTTACCAGTCACAATAAATTGATCAACAGTTACACACTCGTGTACCAAATACATGTACAGTATCAGCCATACAGTGAATTCTCTATAAGCACCATGAAATTATTAGGTAAATATGGCAGCACTTTGTCCATCAGCAGAAAACTGTCTTGCTTGGCCCTTCTGCTCTACCTGTGTGTTAGCGTTGCCACTTCACAAGAACATCATGGCAGAACCAAAGGAGAAGTCAGCAGCCAAACACAAACCGTTCAAGATGGCGGCTGTGCATACACATTCATTGTACCACAGGAGAGTATGCCAAGACACTCTCATGGTTCAACTTCTGATCTGTATGAGATATCAGACAAGTTGACTAATATCCAAGAGAACATTCAACAGCTGCAAGCCAGCCTTCACCTAGAATCTACCATCACAGTGGACAAGATTAATGAACCCCAAGTCTATCCACAGGGTAGGTGACATAATTTACAGTTGTTTATCACTGACTTCTCAGCTTGCACTCACTCAAAGATACTAGCAAAATAAAATTTACGGTACATGTACTTGAACTTCCTTTCATCACAGTTGTCTGCAGCTTTTGATGATATTTTTATTGTTTTCCTGCATAACACAAACACATTTTCCTAACATTCTTTTCCTAATTATTTTGAACTGTACATTACTGTTCTTGCCAACAAAATGCATTGTACAATATGCAATCCTAATGATACGGTTGACAAATTAATTCTAGTCCAGACTGAAAAACATAACTACACATTGAACAGTGGCCGTTTTGACTTGCTGAACACATGACCACGTAGATATGATTTGAGAGTAGGAGGAGGAATATTTTCAGAGGGGAAATGCAAAGTTTATGAGGATCCAAAATTTTGCATTATTGCTAACTGCCATCCTCCACAATGCTGCGGCTGATCTCATGTTTATGTTGATAAAGTAGTCTGTACCCTGGTAGTCTTTACAAATATAACACAATTAAAGTCTTTACAAATAACGAAGTGCTTGTGTGTGATTAAAAAATGTGACGGAGGCCATCATTTCCTGCAAGGATAAATTTGGTTGAAATCAGATCCCACTCTAATTATTTGTATACAGGTGTAAAACATAACAGGGCAGGTGAAAAAATAGTCAAAGAAAGAGCAACTAAATTTCAAAGATTTGTTGCGATATGTACCATTTCATGATAAAGATATGACAAGTTAAACGTTAACAGCGGGTAATTATTATCAATTTGAAATATACCAGATGAGCAAATCCAATCGGTATCTTGTATTCCATGTATCAGTTTATCCTTTTTCTCCCAGAGGGTTACAGTTCACAATAATGCATTGGATTTACTGTAGCGTTTGAAAGAATGCTCATTTTTTATGAACTTGAAGATTAAACTTTTTTCCACAAGCTTTGTTTGATTTGATAATAAAGTTATATCTTCAATTCCCAAGAATTCAACAGTTTGAATGTAAGCATTCGTTTTTGAAAGTTATGCAAGTTATCAATTAGCAGCTGTTTTGGGCATTAATTTTTCAAATAATTTTAGCTGTCATGGGGTGCCATATGAGACTTTGCACAAAATTCAACTTGGTTCTGAAAGAGGATTTGATCAAAGTCTAGCAGTGCTGTCAGAGTCTGTTGTTTCCTAATTTTGCATACTTTCTTCATTATATTAAAGCCAAGGTGCAGTAGTGTGCACTGGTCTTTCTAGTCAGGTGCCGCCAACGAAGCTGTTCATGCCAAAAGTGTTCGTGCGCTGTGTTTTTCAGCGGGCAGGCAAATTTAAAAACTTATCAGCAGGTGGGGAGAAAAGTCAATATTTGCAGTTGGTGGGAAAGAAATTTCAGTTTTTATAGTGGGTGGGAAGAAATATTCTGGCAGTGGGTATCAGAAAAAGGTAGGAGGATGCCGTGGTTGATAGAACTTTAGGGAAGATTAAACATCCACCTACAACTTAGAGGGGAGCTTGCAATGTCCAAAGGTGTACATCTAATGGACAACAGGGAATTTCAGGGGTGGGGAGAGGGCAGTGGGGAGCTCAAACTGTAGTGGGCAGAGGGAAGCAGGGAGACCAGAGTCACTGGAGGGAAGTGGGCATCATAATTTAGTGGGAGGGCATATTTTCCGCATATGCCAATGGGAGGACAGTTACAAAGAGTTCTCCCTCCAAATTTTAGGTTGAGGTCAAAAATATGTAAAATCAGTATATCAGCCTTTAAAACATGTTTTGTGATGATTTTGAGTCATAACATTGAACACTTGGTGGCACCTGATCTAGTGAAATAGCAAACTTTTGAGTTCAATATGGTACGTATGAGCAAAATGCTTGGTGGTTCTGGAGCAAGAACGACTTGACAAAATGGCAAAATGGTTTTATTTGCATTCCAAGGCCACCGGCCCATATACAATATACTAACCAATGTATATTTGTGAGGTAATTATCAAGGTTTTTGATGTTACAGATTGTCATCATGCCTATCAACTCAATGGAAGTCATCTTGTTGAAGGAGTTCATTTCATTCAACCAGAGGACTATCCAGAACCATTCCCTGTTTATTGTGAGGTCAAAGATGATGGTGTATGGACTGTGATACAAAGACGTCAAGACGGATCAGTGGTTTTCAATAATGAGTGGATGACGTACAAGTTTGGCTTTGGATTTGTGAGTGGTGAACACTGGCTGGGGAATGAAAAGATCTTCTATCTCTTACGAAGAGGACGATATAAACTTCGTGTTGACATCCAGGATTGGGAAAATAACACAGCCTATGCAGAGTATGATTTCTTCCAGATTGGAAATGAGGATTCCAAGTACACCTTGTTAGTTGGGGAATATTCTGGTACTGCTGGAGATCCATTTAGTTATCATAATGGAAAGAAATTCAGCACCAAGGATCAGGATAATGATCTTGGAACTGGAGCATGTTGTGCTTGTGCTTATAATGGAGGATGGTGGTATGGCAATTGTATCGAATCAAATTTAAATGGCATTTATTTCAAAGGTGGTGCATACTCTGGATCTTACTCTAATGGTGTTGAATGGTATACATGGAGAGGGGAAAGTTTCTATTCTCACATGACAACTGTGATGAAAGTTCTTCATGTTCATCAGTGCTAGTTAATGACAAACATAATGTAAGTCCCAAAAATTAACATGATATAGTTACACAGGCAAAATAAAAGTAGAACGAAGTTGCATCATGGGGAAAAAACGTCAATGTTAGTGCTTTTGGCACATAAAATAGTTGGAACCATTTCTTGATGGGTATGGCATTGTTGACTTGCCTACGCTCATCTCAGGATGTGCATATTTGTAGAACATTTGTTTGCACCATCGTGTCCCTTTGGTAAACAAGGGTTACTCTTCCACTGTCAATAATTATTGTTGTCTTGACAAATCAGATTGCAGTATTTGTACCATCAAAAGTGTGCCCTCTAAGCCTATTTGGCATGCCAGACTCATGAATATTCTCTGTGACGCAAGAAAATTTCAGATGATAGGAAATTATACATTGTGACTAAAGAAAATTTCTCAAATTTTACAATTGACTCAGAAGTTTCATGAAGTTTTTTTTGTTAGAGGGCACACTGACCATCAATATACTGTAAAGATATACTGTAATTTACGATTTTTCCTACCTTTGACACATAATTTGGATTCTTCATGTCTTCTTCTCGCAGCAGATTACAGTAAATTTCCCTGACTGGGTGGAGTCGTCCAGGAATCTGAAACACTTCATGGCATCTGAAGAAATCTGAAAACTTGTCTGAGTCCAGTGTAGCAGACATTACAATGATTTTCAATGGATATGTCCTCTTTAACAATCTACTTCTATTCAAAAATACTTCTTTGATCAAGCCAAATAAAATATCCTGAAAAAAAAAATTTAAGTTGTTGAAGTTACTTTTGTACTGCGTCACATATAATTTATTATTAAAAACTTTGGTGTTTGTATTTGGTGTTTGTAGAAAGAGAATAAACACTATCTAAAGTACCAAATGATGTCGTTTCCAGACCACATTAATTTAATATTGTATCATTCAGACGCACAATAATGATGGATCAGGTTTGAATAAGCATACCAGATATGCTGCATTCAGAAATTGTCACTGTACAAGGTAATTTACATAAATGCATGTACACAAAGTATCATGCTGCTACCTACTCAAGCAAACTGATGACCAAGAAATCTGAGTCAAAAAGTAGAATATGGCAAAAATATACAGAGCTTTTTATTTTGTCATATTGTATTTTCCTCCTTCATTTTTATGGCAAACGATAATTTTTATTTCAAAAAATTGTAATAAATTCTAGCATTTCATTGATAATAACTTAATTTTTTTGTAACGCCAATTACTGTAAAGAAAACTCTTTGTTTACTGTCCTTGGATTTTTGAAAACCTACCAGCCAGCCAGGGAAAAAACAAACACAGACAAAAAATTGAGTGTATTAGCATAAGCTCATTTTTTATTTTGTTTATTTCAGAAAAAATATATAGTAATTGTAATAGCGTTAATAATGTGTTTGTTTTCTTAATTTTTTCTGTAACCTACCAGCATGCAGAAGGCAACCAAAGAATTGTATTTAAAGTGCCTTATTTTGATTACACAGTCATATATATTTTATAGCCATATTTGAACAGCAACTTTAAATCTATTCAGTTGTTGAAATCTAAGTTGTACGTTCATTGCCAGTGTTTAGAAAAATGTTCTGTGGTCACAATCAACTAAGCTTTTTACATAAGTTGCATTTGATTCCAAACCAACTTACTGAAAAAATACAATAATGGGGCTTTGAAGTTCATCATAGTTATTCAGTACTCACTCTCCACATACTTGATCAGGGTAAAGGGGAATTAAGGATGCAACACAATGACAAGCAAAACATGAGAATGTAGCAGCTACCACATCAGCTCAAAACTTTATCAAATAATGTATCAGGTAATTGTTCAAATCTTATTGTTTGACTTTTCATAGACTTCTCCAAGTCATTGTATTTTAACCATCCAAAGTAAGAATAAACAATCCACGACAAAATACAACTTCCAGAACTGTCTGACTCAGTAGCTTCATTCCACTTTATCATACTTTCTAGAGATTCTTCATTCCAATGCTATTTTGAAAGAGTCCTGTCAAAAGTTTACAAGAAGCCCATTTCTATAATCCATTATCATGTACCTGTCACTACACCTACATGTATGTCACTCTTGGACCAGTTTTTCTAACCTTTCATTATAAGCTATAACATTCTATGTGCTTGTTTTGCTTGAAATTTAGTTACATTCTTCCCCTTAAAGAGGCACTCCCACTTGGTAACATTTTTAAAACACATTTTTTAATGCCAACGGTCGATATTTGACGTGGCGACTGCGCGCGGATCGCGAGATATCGATAAAAACATGTCATTTCCCGAGCGTATTTTTCACATCCCGAAGTTTTACGATCGTTTCTGATTTTGACCCGAAATCCGCCGAAGGTTTGTTGTTGTGCTGATTGACGATATTCTAGGGAGTCTACAATAAGTTCGAATGACGCAATTAATTTACTTCCCACCGCAAAGACTTTATATACAGCATTATGCCATTACCTCAGGTAAGTTTTGTAAAACTTCTCCTTAATTTTTGTCGTTTTCATTGTTCTAAATCAGTTGTACTATATTTTTAACCAATACCACATAAACATCAGTTTTGACGTGTCAAATATTAGCCGCCTCTGATGACTACATTTTGTCGTCTGCCACACAGTACGCCGCGCGCGTGGTATGCGTCTATGCATACCACTCGGCGGCCGCTATGTATCAACCGCACGTAACTGTGCTAGTCACCTATGCGAATTCTGGTGGAATCAAACTTTGTTTTCCGTTTTTTCTCAGAGTCAGTAAGACTCGGCTTTCCCCCGGGAGCATGACCGATCACCGACGCGAGTGGTACTGTGGCGTACAGCAGCGTTAGCGTAGACTCGTACTCCACAGCTTAGTTGACAATGGCCCCAGTGCCGAACGTTCGATGTTCGGAAGCTGAATTTAGGTGGGCCACCGGAATTCAAACTTTTACTTTTTTGAGGACATGTTTTTATCGATATCTCGTGATCCGCGCGCAGTCGCCACGTCAAATATCGACCGTTGGCATTAAAAAATGTGCTTTAAAAATGTTACCAAGTGGGAGTGCCACTTTAAGATAATAAGAACTTAACAATTCAGCCACTTTGTAAAATGTGACCACACTCCAATGGATTATGACAAACAGAAAGATGACTTACTGTATCAAGACTTCTTTCATGAGCTTCATCTAGCACTATCACACTATACCTAGATAATTCTCTGTCTTCCAAAAACTCACGAAGGAGACATCCATCTGTCATGTACTTGATGACAGTGTCTGTAATAAAAGACGGCAAACAAACTGCTCACAGATGTGTGGTACTTAAACTCTATTTCACAATCCCTGGCATGATATTGCCGTGCGTGTTTTAAAAATGTACACTAGCTACCGGTACCAGTATATACTGACATCATATTACCATATTGAAACACTTTAGTATTCGCAAATAGGAAGGGTACTGAACACTACCATAATCGGAAAACAAATCTGTCGACGGAACATGATGGAAATTCAGATCTCATCATCAACAGATTATCATTAATCAGTTTTCATCCCCTATTGTTTTTACCCGATTGAAAACTAGCCGTATTTTAATATCATCATACGGACACAACTCAACATAGAGGTTAGAATTGCACAGAAACTATCTACCAGTAGAACTATGCCTCAATATAGAGGTTAGAGCAGAGCAGAAACTGTGTACTATATGTAGTATATCTCAAGCTGATAGCAGTCAAGGAGTTCTCTTCTAGTCAATGCAGCACAGTCTTTTCTCATACCCAGTATAGAAATTTTGTATGCAGTATATTTTGAAAAGCAACTCCTTTGAGCTCTTTCATGGGAAGGTGAAGGACAGGTTGTACATATGTTTTCATAAGGACAACGCATGAGCTCATTTCATTCCATGGATACATTTTTATCAGTTGACAATTAGGTTAAGGTAGTATGTGCCTCAAAAGTGAAAGACTTAAACTTTTGCTCAACTTACCTTTTAAGGATCTTTTCAACCATTCTCTTTCAAAATAAAGAATAGGAATCAGGGGTCAGCGTACAAATTTTGGTACTAGTGAAACAAATGACCGAAGATTTACCAATATTTAAAATTCAAAATGGCCGCCATCCCTGTGTTAACTCCATGGATGATGGAGAAGAATAAAATTTTCTATTTCGAAAAACTAAGAAAGTTTTCATACAGCAAAAGCCTTAAAATGAACCCTCACAATAAATATATCAGAAAAGAGTTGTAAAAGTTTGAGAGTCTGAATATCTGTCCCCGAGGTGCTAGGCGCAATCTACCTTAAAACAGGAATTTGAATGGACCAAGGTACAAACAAGTCCAAATGCACATGTATACAATAAGCATGTATTTCCATACGGTGAGCTTGGATTTGTTTGTATTATCATCATATGATCTTTGGGTATATTGAGTCTGTAGAATACAATTTTTCTTTTTAAAACCATTACAGTGACTTGAATAGCAGCTTTTGCCAAATCAGGAAAATGCCTAAATCAAAATGGAGATCATATCAACAGATTGGATATCACTTTCAACTGTATACCATTTACAATTCCCTCGCATAGATCCTGATACTAAAATACTAAATTAAAAGCACATTAAGTCCCACAAAATAAATGTACTTGTATGATTATAGGCATCATTCTCAGATCCAACATATACAGTGGTATCATGGAGGTGATAAAGCAGGTAACCTCTACGCATATGTCCAAAACACATTTTTCCACGCACAGATCTCCCATATTCTTTTTGAGCATCATGCTAGCATTTTACAGTACTATACTTGATTTCTGCAAATTTTACACAGCAATTTTGAGAGTTCCAACATTGACTGCATAGACGTCATTGTCAGACGTCCTCTTGCAGACAACTGGGGCGCGTTTGATTACTACAATCATGATCGCGCATTCGAATACACCCAATAACAACCATGGTTGACAATCAAAAACAACCATGCTCTGGGGTGTGATTCCTCTGATTACAAGATGGCAAATGACACTTAGCTAGTGATGCTGAAACAGCTAAATTTGAAGCTTTCAAAAGTAGAATTTGACTTGCACTGGGATCTTTTTAAGCATATGTTTAATGTACTCTGCTGTTTCATAAATAGAAAAGCGTAATTTTGTTTTGTAAATGAACAAGTGCTTGAGGCAACGATACATGTGTACCGGTACTCTATGGCTTATTTTTTTTACAGCAATGCAATATCGTCTGCTTTGTCATTTTGATAAATCGTAAATGCATATCATTTTTGGAATCAAGGATCATGCATTTTCAAAATTTTATAATGTGAATGGTATAAGATATGATCTTGAATAAAACATATCATGTTTGTACGGTATTTTATAGACAGAGAAACAGCCATTGCTGTGACAAAACTAAAATATCCCAATGTTGCCGGCAGTAAAGTTGTGAAAATAACGCCGGAGGATGATTCAACCAGTCATCACTCTGACTCAGTAACACCGTCAGCACCGTCTTCTTCTGAATGCCCATGGCCAGACCCACTACCAATAAAATCTACAGACGGGCCAATCGAATCATCTAATAAACCATTGATGAGCTCAGTTGATTATGAGCCTGATGCTGCGGTCATGGATTTATCGCCAAGAACTGTGGACCCAGAAAGCTGTGTTGCTTCTGGTCGACTTCTACCGGGGTGAGGTACCAAAAATGAATGATCCTAGCAACAAAAATAAGGCTGTATGGAAAGAGATATCAGACAGACTTATCAAATGGAATCACAATTATTTAGCCGATTCCTGTAAATCTGACCATCTTCACCTTATATGAGGCTGACAGATTCATTTGAACAAAGGCACATCTACATCATATATGGCATCACTACTCCAACAACAGTCATCGTTGATGACACAGTCCCCACTTGTTAATGGGTACTTTGATTACAAGTCCTCAGAGAGGATAGAGTCCTCTTCATTTATTAGGTCTGTGATAAAAATACTTTGATACAGATGGTGCACATGCTCAATGGCCAAGAATGAGTTCCATGGTGATGAAAACATAAAAACAATGTAGGCCACCATCCTAAAGTTCATTAACCCTTTTCCTGCCAAGTCGGTGAAAATCCGCTTGAAATTCGGTGTAGCCAGAATCTAAGCACTGGTGACCATTATTCTCCCAACCCGGTGGAAATCGGGCCCTTTTTGGGTACCCCCTTTCCTGCCAAGTCGACGGCACTACGTTTTGCTATCCCCTGTGCGTTTAGGGGTCATCCGAGGAGAGGTTTTCTGACAAGAACGCCTTTTCCCTTCGAAATGGGTTTCGCCGGGAGTCGATAGACAGGGAAAGGTGCAGAAACCTGTCCGCCAGTCCCCCACACCCGAGGGGGGCTGGTTTTTTTTACCGCTTTTTAGCGGACTTGGCAGGATAGCATGGTGACGTTTTCTGGCGGAGTTGGACATACTTGGCTGCCTGGCACTATAGAGATTGCTGCCGAACTTGACCAACTCGGCAATGCTAATCTAGAAGGCTACCTCTTGCAAACGACTTGGCAGATATGCCGATGGTGCGAGACGAAAGTCACTTATTCAGTTGTGCATGACTGAAAATGAGAATGTATTTTTGACGGGACGGCTCGACTTGTTCCTCCGATGGAACGGATATGAACGACTTGGAAATACCATTACAAACTGGTGTCCGACGTACTAAGCTGGGCTTCAGCTCTGCAAGTTCAAGCCAGGCAACGTCCTTCACCGCCTTGGCCGTGCCATTCAATGGACGTAGCTTTGGATTTTTTATTTATTCCATCGTCCGAAGTATTGGCTCTGGTTTGCAGGCAAACGTATCCTCTTGCCGACGCATTAGTAACTATGTACGCTGTTTGCGTACAGAGAATTCAAAAGGTGACATAAGGTCAATATGCTACGGGGATACCGCCTGCAGTTAGCAGGGACTGCTTTTGTTATGCAAACCAGCTAGCAGTACAATATGGCTGCCAGGCATGTGGACACGTCGATGGCTAGAACAATGGAAGCATATTGCGTTGCACCCGTGCATCGCAAAAGTGAACTGAAGACTTGGGTGTAGTGACTGGTTATCACTGGTTAGCTGCAGCCCAAGCCATGTCGGTACAAACCCGTACCTGACTGAGGACCACTCGATTAAGTCAGTAATGAACGGTAACACTCGTAAGCCAACTCCCAACTGAGCTGGCTAAACTACGTTGAGCTGTGCTTCAATGGCTCAGCCATGTCGTTAATACAACGGCAAAAACGTAGTTTTTGTGCTACACTGCCAAGTCGTTTAAGGTACGTATTCAATTGACCCTACCCTGGGGAAACAGGACAGGTTTGACGGTGCTTCTGCACCCCTAGCACGACCCTCAGGGTCTCTGACTAACAGACGAGTGAGGTGATGTTTGTGCCTAGCGGACGTGCGTAATACTGAAGGAGTTTATTTCCGAAAAAATAAACATGAAACGGCAATAAAATGACGCACTCCCAGGGGCAAACAAAGCCGGTGACCTCAATTTTTTTCTGCAGCAACCCTTGAGCTCCTTCCCCTGTCTACGGGCATGTAGAAATTATCGAAGTCTAACACGTGTAAGTACGGCTAAAACTACCCTGAAAATGGGCGATTTCTGCCAAAATGCCTGGCAGGATAACATGCAGGAGAGCCAATCTTTTGCAGGCACATATTATGGGGCGGTTTTCTACTGACTTGGGAGAATAACGGACAAGGGCGCTCGGCAGGAAAAGGGTTAAATGAGTCAACTAGGAATTAATAAACAGGATGTTGCAAAACATTTTTGCATACTATCCTAACACTAACAGATAATCACCGGTACCATATTTCATAAAGTTTGATGCAGTATTTACAACACTATGAGATCGACATCTGATCGTCAAATTTGACGTTGTATTTGTGGATATATCACTCTAATTAGGAAAGTTCATTACATATGCAATTACAAATTAATTAAAATGACACTGATAAATGTCTTTTTCACTGTTAAAGCAATGTGAGCTTAACATCTGTACAAAGTTTCATGAAATTTGATGCAGTATTTCTTGACATATCAGCCTAATTATGAAACTTCAATAATTGATATGATACTGCTACATGACGTGAAACAAATTGACGAGCATGTATGAAATAGGTCAATGTCCTTGTACCAATTTTGAATGATACTGGTGGTAATATTCTGAGTTATGGCTCAGTACATGAGAAAATCGTAACAAAATCGCCGCCATGCAGCGATATTTGATCTTACTATTTAAAAAATCAACACGAATATGTATGACATAAGTCAATGTCCAGGTACAAACTTTGAATAAAATCAGTTGAAACTTGCCAGAGTTATGGCTCTCGACATGAAAAAAACCATAACAAAATTGCCACCATGTGGCCATATCAGACCATATCGAGAAACAAATCGACAATCATTAGAAAATGGCCTCCTGGTGGCCATATTGGATCGTATCACAAGACAAATTGACGTGCATATCTATGACATTGTTCAAGGTCCTTGTACCCACTTTGAATAAAATCTGTTGAAACATGTCTGAGTTATGGCTCTGTACATGAAAAAATCGTAATAAATGGCTGCCTGGCAACCATATTGAATCGTATCACAAAACAAATCAACATGCATATGTATGACATACGTCAATGTCCTTGTACCAAGTTTGAATAAAATCGGTTGAGATATGCCTGACTTATGGCTCTGTACATGAAAAATCGTTACAAAATGGCCGCCTGGCGGCCATATTGGATCGTATCACAAAACAAATTGACATGCATATCTATGACATTGGTCAATGTCCTTGTACTAAGTTTGAACAAAATCGGTTGAAACATGTCTGAGTTATAGCTCTGTACCTGAAAAAATCGTTACAAAATGACCGCCTGGCGGCCATATTGGATCGTATCACAAAACAAATTGACGTGCATATCTATGACATTGGTCAATGTCCTTGTATCAACTTTGAATAAAATCGGTTGACACATGTCTGAGTTATGGCTCTGTACATGAAAATATCGTAATAAAATGGCCGCCTGGCGGCCATATTGGATCGTATCAGAAAACAAATCAACGTGCATCTGTATGACATATGAAGTAATCCTTGTACCAAGTTTGAATGAAATCGCTCCAGGCATCTCTGAGATATCTGTGTGAACGGACGGACGGACGGACGGACGCACGCACGCACGGACATGACCAAACCTATAAGTCCCCCCGGACGATGTCCGTGGGGACTACTCCAACAATAAGCTCAAGAGGTGCAGTTTTTGATATCTGTCCGTCCTTCCCTCCCTCTCTCCATTCAGACAGACAGACAGATTGACAGTATACATACACACATTCATACATACAGACAGACAGACATTTTTACACCATATATATATAATCTTTCAGTTGCTATATATGTGTGGCAAATGGGAGTTAAATTATATCAGAGAAACAAATCATTAAGAAAAAGATGAGTTTCATATTTTCATTCTGGAAATGTTTTTATTGTCAGAATTATAATATTCAATTGAGTTCATGTGACTCAACGTTAATTGAAATATTCAATGCTGTCTTTGAATGGACCCTGGAGACAGAAAAACAAGTCAGAATTGAGTATCTCCTATTCATTGATCACCTTTGTAGTACAATGTGCGTAAAATTTCAAATTTTTGTAAAAGGTTAACTTATCAATGAAAATCAATGTACATAGTTCTAATGGTGCATTAAATTGTTTGTTACTGGACAAAATTATTGGTGTAGTTGTTGAACATATAAAGTAGTTTTGAAAATGGAACAGTGTAACTACTAAAACTCTAAAACTCTGATAGAAGAAGGAAAAATAATCTTTACTATGATGACAGGTGGGATTAACTTCATTGTTTAGCTAATTGATAGTGTTTTTGTTTGACACATGCAAATTCTCCATATATACATAACTGACAAACAACAGAGTACCGTCAATTACCAAATTTAGAATTTATTGCATCCTCCAAGAGATGTAAAAATACAAGGGGAAAAAACTGTGTTTTAAGGCCGTAAAAATTGGATTATCTGTAATATGTCATCGAGAATGGTACATAGGTTGTGACCCACAATATACTGTGAAATTTAGAAAATTCACACATAATTTGACGGATTAAAATGCAAATGAAAATATCTAGGGTCAGCGAGTTGTTTAGGCCAAATAAAGTTGCATTTTTTCTGTAGCATACCTCTGAAATTAGGGTTGGTAGATCAGTGAAATCATTTTCCCATTTTTGTTAGGAACCCCCTAAAAATGCTAAAATATGGTAAAATTTAGCAAAACTTACTGGAAGTTTTTGAAAATGTGAAAAAAATGTCTGGGGCTGGAGGATTTTCTAGGTTCTGTTGGTTTACTGGAAACACAATTTATTTCTCCTTTTTCTGCTGTAGGATTTGCCAGATTACTTGTACCTAAAGGGCCGAAATCACTGAATGAATTTCAAACATGGTTGGTCTGTTTGTTGTTGTTTGTTTTTTGGTTCAGGGATATAAAGCGCATCACATTAAAATCGATTTCAATAACTTTATTTCTACAAGAAAGTTGTTAGCCAATTTATTCAATTACAGATTCTTTATATACATTTAATGTTAAAGTCGTAAAAATGTTAGATGCAGTGCTGTTCTATAAACAAAAGGAAATCAATTTAGAAAGCTGTCAGCCAAATAATTTATTTACAGATTCTTTATAAAAAATACTACTAATGTTTGCATTGTTCTATAACAGATATATTATATTCAAAACACAAGCTGTAAGCACATTTATTTACAAAGTTTTCATTCATTTAATATCAAAATTGCAAAAACTGCTTCATAATTATATCAACACAAGATAATTAATATTGAAGACAATCTCGCATAAATATATTTTTGAACCACAGTCGCCATGTGGGAATTGTGGAAAAAGGAAAAGTGATTATAAAACGTGATTCATAAGCTAAATCCTACTACTTAAAACACTAGATCTTTCAGATAAATAGTTGTAAATTAATTTCAATGATATAGGTTTCAGATTGACATTTGTGTCTGGAATGATGTATTTTATGACATTGAAATATTCAATTATCTCTTCTGTTCTCCTGCAATATATTTCTTTGTAACCCCCACTTTCCATCTCCATTCATTCATTCATCTCATTCCTTCTTTCTTTCACAATAACGCGACTAGTTCGTTCCTTTTTCCCAAAGCCTTGGCATCATGTTGAAAAATATTCTCAAAGTTGTTGACTTCCTCATTGTGTGATCCATCCAAGTTACCAAGTACTCCAAGGAAATCCTCCTCTCCAATACAGTATATGTTGTGCAATTCACAACTGGCACTGACAATGGTTGGAATGTCTTCGATGACATCAACATCCATCGTGACACAAAGTTTTCCGAATCATCCTTTCAACAATCCAAATGTTTGTTCGATTTGCTGTCTTCAATGTACCTGTATCACAAAAGTGAGCCATAAGCCACGTGTTCAGTGAATATGCTTGATTGCCACTGAAATATGAACCTCCTTGGAGACACTCTTCCTCAGTTGTGTGGGCTTTGTTACAGAGGGGAGAGTTTCTCAACACTGGCATCATGAACAGAGCCAGGCAACCCACGGTAGATATCAGTAAACAGGTAATCTGCATCGCAAACACCTTGAAGAAGGATGAAATAAAATCTCTTTTGATTCAAGTATTCTTCTTACTGTGGTGGGGGTAAAGATAAAGACTTCACACTCTTAAACAAGTCATATCAACCATTCGTTTTCTGTTTTACCTTTTAATCAAATGGTTCAAGGCACATTTTTATTTTGTAGTTGACAACATTTCTGTTTAGGTATGTACCCGGTAGTTTCAGAGGATGCTGATATGTATATGATATTTTAATAATGAACTTCCATGATCAAAATTATTCAGCTAAATATTGAAACCAATTCTTTCTGAAGACTGAATTCCCATCAAAACCACAAAAAAGCAACATAAAATCATTCCTGGGCTATTTCTTAATGTATTTATGTTTCTTACACTTACCTGTTGGCTTGGAGCTTTAATCGGGATATGGGTCCCGTTGATGCAACCAATGCATTGTGGAAGGCCTTGATGTTGCTCAAACTTCTTCATTATTTGCCGTAATTGTTGTTGTGATTCAGTTGGCCAGATAATCACAATTGCTGCCAGATGAGTTTTAAAGTCCTTGAAAAATCTTCAGTAAGTAATGTATGCAGTGGACGCACTCACTCCTAATCTGTTGGCTACAGACCTTAGGAATTCTGGATTACCAATAACCCAAAGTCTTATTAGCAACTGCTTGCTTAGGTATATGGGTGGTCTACCCTGGTGATGTTTTTATGGGACAGTCGGTTGCGAGCAATCGTTGTGCAATATCGAAAGTTTCCCAATGTAGACGAAAATGTTGTTTGAAATCGTCTACGCCATATCGCGGAACAACATTTTTGGCATAACCGCTAATTTTCACTCTTGTCATCCTTTCCTTTAAATAATTTAACAAAAACAGTCATCATCATCATCATCATCATCATCATCATCTTCTTTAGAAAACAAAAAGTAAGCCTGAAAATTAAAATATCCCTTACACTACAAAAGCAGAAATAAGCACTGGCGCTGAGGGCAGCCATGACACGTAAAAATGATTGCTCTATCTTTTTGGTTACAGCCGTGCTTTCATCAGTGACGTCACAGTGATCACGATTATGATTGGGTAAATTGAACACGCCAACGAAAGTTACTTAGTATACAGGGATTCTTTTTTTTCTACTCTGCCTGTGAGGGCGCTAGACATCTTACCCATAAAAAGCCAGCTTTCACAGTTTGTCACATTAATGGTAGAAAGTACTGCAGGACAGATATTCAAATGCTCAAAGTTTTACAATACTATTCTGGTCTGCCACTTGTTGATGTTCATTTTAAAGCTCTTGGAGTAAGAAAGATTTTCACTGTCATAGTTTTTTGAAAATCAAAAATCTAATTTTACCAACACAGGCCTTGAATAGAAGCCATTTTGAATTTCAACAATCAGTAACTGTTAGCGTTAGGTAATTTGTTTCGCTTTTACCAAAATATGCATAGTCACCCCACATTACTTTCATTTTGGTAAGAGAAAGGTTGAAAATTTCACTGGTGAAAGTTGTGCAAAAGTTTAAGTCTTTCACTTTTGAGCCAGATACTACCTTAAAGAACATTCTGATATATTCCTTCAGCATAAATTACATGCACATTCGAAATGTTTGCCTTACCTTTTGATGTTGTGTCATCAAATCTGACTTGGTACCCTACATCTCTACCGATTGAACATCCCATCTCCTCTGCTACTCTGGTGGCTACGGAGATGGCTGCCACACGCCTTGGTTGAGTAATTCCTATCATACCATGGCTTCCATACCCTGAAAAATGTAAAATTGATTCACTCAGATGGATTGATAATCCGTGTAAGCATGTAACAGCCATAGAATATCCAACACAATAGTGACATGTAAAATGTGAAGATAATGGACACTAAGGGGTTGACTATTTGGATATCTTGGATACTTTGAACAATGATTGTGGGTTTCTGCACAGAGTCAATTTGTGTTCCTTTAATATTCTGAACAACCAGGTAATGGAACAAAGGCATTGAAATTTACTATGACTCATATCATGTTGATTTCATTTTCATTCTTAACGGATAACAAGCTAGGTGATATCATACCCAAGCACAGAAAAAACACTTCAAAAATAGCAAGGGAAGACTTTTGCATTATGACTTAAAGGGGCTCATTGATATGCACATCTCACTGTAGGATGATAAGAATTTTTTCTGTGACTGCATAGTTGCCGCCATTGCAATCCCATTATCACACAACACACCCTCAACTTCAATGCTCTTTCAATTTGATAAAAAAGTTAAAAGTCACTAAGAGAACTTTACAATTTAAAACTTAAAAAGTCATCAATATTTTGGTTAAGGATGAAATATATGACATTAATGGCCGTCATGACTTCAGAGTCACCTAGTGCAAAGTAGACCAAATAGCTGAACTAAGCTAGCTACCGCAGTGCTATATGCATAGCCAGCAAGGCTATCACATCTGTGAAGTTTATCTTAAAATATAGTGTCAACGATACTAAATGCATCTGTTTAGATGTGGCATGCTGGTTCGTACTCTGTAGTGTTTAATTTGTATTTCACTTGTTGTGTGTGATATAATATTATGCTTTCATGTATAAAACATGTTGAAGTGTACATAGTTATATTACGACAAATAACAAAAATTGTTTGTTTGCTTATTATTTACATTTGCTAACATTTGCTGCTAAAACTTTTCACCAAATATGTGTCTTTTAGAACATTTAAATGTGTAAAAGTTTGTAGGGTTTTGGAGAGACTACTCAAAGCTGCTTCATTTCTTGATCTTTAAAATTCACAGTGTTATTTTAAGGCTTTCATTCACAAGAAATGCACTGTACCTGTCTCAATGAAGTGTAACATGTCGAGTTTGTTGGTTCCAAAAATTCTTTGCATGTGAGGTTGCATGGCATGAAAAATCTATGACTCCTTAACGGTTAAGAAAACAACATTAATCATGGCTTGGATGTCTTTGGTTGTGTTTCTGTACAAATTGTCACCAACAAGTAAAAATTTGATTTGCAGTTAGGGAGCCTTCAATTATTATAAGGGGGTGGTCCATCGCATAAAATATGACCCCCTCCCCTGCCCCAAAATGCGCCATTTTAAAATATGACCATTCCCCTGATACCCTTTTCTAAAATGTGACCGTCGCCCTCCAAACTCAAAAGACAACAGCCATGGAACAAGTACGGTACACACATACCATACAGTAGTTTAAATGGGTTGCTGTTGAAAAACTTTGGCTGCGATCTGTATTATATATATATATATATATATATATATATATATATATATATATATATATATATATATATATATATATATAATATATATATATATATATATATATATATATATATATATATATATATAATATATATATATATATATATATATATATAGTGGTATATATAGTGTGTCAGAGTGTAGAGTACCAAGTATGTTATAGCTGCAACAATTGTGGCAAGGCCCAGTCACGCTATGCAGCGTGGTCGATCAATCAGACTGTAGGCTTTCAAGAAGGATACCAGAGAAATCAGCAAGATATAGGCTTGGCAAGTTGGAATATTCAGCCAGTAACAGGCTCGGCTAGTTGGAGTATCCAACCAATCAGAATATCCTATTTGATTTTTCTTAGTCCCCATCAAAGTTCTCATGCAAAATGATCTCAATGTCATGTATTGGTGTAATGTTTACCACCTTCCTTGTAGTTTACGTACATACAGTTCCATTCCTACCTACAAGATGACAATGGTCAATCTACTGTATATGTGTTCATGATGGACCACTGTGTGATGTTCTCTGAATGCTATCAAACCACAAAATAAAGACTTAATTTTAATTAATACATGTATGTGTATAAAGCATATGTTATTAAAGGATTTTGTATTTCACAAGAAAACAAATACAATCATATCCTAGCTAGTAACTGGCCAACTGGACCCGTATCAACTAGGACCAAATATATTTTTTGCCAAAGCACCCTGGCCCTGATCAATTTCACTAGAAAGGTTGACTTTTGAGGTTGTGATCCACTATTGTGGTGATATTCCAGGAAGTGATGAACACAAAACCAAACCCTCAGAACTCTAGAATTTCATTATACAGGCAAATAGGCTTAACTAAATGTACACATGAAAAATCGATGAAACTTGCATAAATCAGTCCTAAAATAAGGATAGCTTCAGCAACCTAGTGACGCAGTTACAGACAACTGTGTTGTAGGCTAACAGGGGATAGTAACTACGGATGTGAGTCTGTACATTATTAGAAGCTGAATAACTCACAACACACACGGGTATTAATTACAAATGATTTTATGAGATAAATTATTTAGGAGGTAGAGTTGTTCAAGGTTTAGGGTCGATTTGACTAGGGTCCAGTTACCGGTAGATTGCGGTCCAGTTGTCCAGAAACCTCTTGGCCAAGCTTCCATACAGGCTAAGATTGCTGATGCAGGCACTTGCCTAATCGTAGCTCAGGGTCGGACAGAAAAACTAGGTTTACCGTCCGACCCAAGTACCGGGCAAAACCACAAGCTGAAGTACTGCAGCTAGCACTGGTGGTCCAGACAATATGCACCAACATTTGAAATGGTTTTAGGGCGACATGACTCCTGGGTTATCAACTTATGGTACGAGGTTGTTTTGGTGCAAAGTGGTTTTGGTTCAAAATAGTATGGGACAAGATTGCAGTGTAACGGTGTGGAGTGTCTGGGAACAAGCACTGGTTGAGCTCACATCCGCCGGCGACATCATCTCTGGATAATTTACGTGCAGTGCATGAAGTACACAATCAGTAGATTGCATAACTGCAGTACAGTAACTCGAGGTTTTGCCTGGGTATTTAGGTCGGATAGTAGACCCAAATACCAAGGCAAAACCTAAAGCTACTGTACTGTAGCTATTGATCCCGTAGACTATCCAGAACATGGGCGTCTTTCACGTCCTCTCTTTTTTTCTGTTCAGAGGGAAGACTGTCACAAGGCCGGTTGAAAGCGACTAAATGGACGGTCCTACTAATTACTACCTGTCACTGCCCGTCAACGGTGACTGGTCATTTTGGCACTAAGTCATTTCGGCCCAAGTCGTTTTGGTCTCTCAATTTCCAGCTTCAAGTCATTGCGGCACCGCAACCAAAGACATTTTGGCATCATTATTTCGATTTTTTTCAAACTGTTTAGTAATTGACTGACCCGTCATATTCATAAGCAGTGTTCGCGGTGACTTTTTTCTCCTCGCGTACGGCATACGCATTAGTCTGCTAAAATTGCGTAATGGCTGGATTTGAGTGCGTAATTTCACTTCCGCATTTCGATTGATGAAAAAACTGACTGCAAAATACGATGTGCCGTTACATAAACCTACACTACGTATTCAGATTGTACGATGTAACATTATTTTAATGAAAACAGTTTAACGAACAACTTGAACAATGTTGAAACGTAACAGCGAAGGTTATACATGCGACCGTCAAAACACATCGGGCAACCCAAAAGTTAGAGTTATGGCAGCTTATCCAGACGGTTTCTTGACGTTTCGGCACCAAGTCGTTTCGGCCCAAGACGTTTCGGCCTTCGAATTTCAGGCCCCAAGTCCGACGTTTCGGCACCGCTGAAGGCTACCTGTGGGAACTAGTGCTGGAGCGTAATGTTACAAATCAAAGCAATAAAAAGTATAGTGTCAACTAACATTCACGTACATGCTTTAATATTTGTGAGAACATGGGAAGAGACCGTAAGAAAAAACTTCATATCATTTTCAAATCTGTGACACAAGTTTATCGATATCAATAGCCGCCGACACGGCAAAAGTTTGAAAGCGGTGACGAAACAGCACGGCAAAATTCACACAAAATGCACATAAAGTACTGGTCAGAACGCAAAGGTCACGCTTACGAATGTGACAGATCAGTCAATTACTGAATAGTTTGAAAAAAAATCGAAACACAGATGCCGAAACGTCTTGGGTTGCAGTGCCGAAGTGACTTGGGCCGGAAATTGAGAGGCCGAAATGACTTGGGCCGAAACGACTTGGTGCCTGAATGACCAGTTACCATCCAGACACTTCTGCAGTGTTAAAATTTATCGGGATTCCGACGAGCTCTACGATGAATCATTTTTTTCACAGACTCGTTGAGCAAAGTTGAAGGAAAACAGATTTGTCTGCTTCGACGCCATGCTGCATGTGTGCTTGATCAAAATTTGGGAACAGCGAGACGCGATGATCGTGCACGGTTGGCATTTATATAATTTGTCGCAACATTTCTGTCAATCACTCACTTTCAGAAACTATCGCTCGCCTGAAAATTAGCAACGTAATTCATAGGCACAGCTGACATGATAACGTGCTTATTTTTCAGACAACGCTCAGAGAATCCGAAACTTTCCACACAAAATGAGTGATTGACAGAAATGTGTTGCAACAAATTTCGTCTGGTTGTCGCCTAAGCTCATTCATGGGGAGTGCTTTCGGTGTTATCCTTTGCGTATAGAAAACGCATAACGATGGAAAAAATGCGTAGAGAGTCAATTTCAATGCGTAAATACGCACGATTTTTGCGTAAACGCGAACTCTGATAAGCGTGACCTTTGTGTTCTGATGAGTACATTATGTGCATTTTGAGTGACTTCTGCCATGCTGATTCGGGACCGTTTTCAAACTTTTGCCGTGTCGGCAGCTACTGCTATCGATAAACTTGTGTCATAGATTTGAAAATGATATGAAGCTTTTTTCTTACGTTCTTTTACCATGTTTTCACAAAGATTAAAGCATGTACGTGAATGTAGTTGACACTATACATTTCAGTACTTTGATTTGTAACATAGTGCCTCAGCACTAGTTCCCACAGGTAACCTTGAATGGTGCCAAAACGTCTTGGGTCGCAGTGCCAAGACGACTTGGGGTCTGAAATTGGGAGGCTGAAACGTCTTGGGCCGAAACGACTTGGTGCCGAAACGTCTAGAACCCCCCCCCCACCCCCACCCCGGACTGCTCATCAGAAAATTAACCTTCCAATTACTGTAATCAGTCAATATCTCAATACCAAAGACCACTACTATTCATTGAAAGCTACAAAATAAAAATCTGTTTTACTCACAATGCCTGAGTCCTGTCCCAAAGTTGTAATCATTATCTATAATCGGAGCGCAAATTTCCCGATGGGCAATGACGGGCAGTGTTCAGACATCCATAGCTCTGCGTGGTAGAGCTGTGTTACCGGCATTATACGGTGGGAGGCTGTATAACGCCGGTAACACACAGCCTAGCTGCAAAATTGTAGCTACGGTGAGGCGGTTGGTGATTTTTGGTTTTTGCGACTTCGCTCACCAGTAGTGCTACAATGCCGATAGCCCTGGGGAGTAAAAAATAAGCACATCCCACTGGACTAGGCGTGTTGATGTGAAATGCTACACATTTACTGCATTTGGTCATACCGATTTATCACTGCTGAAGACTAAATACTATACTACGCTTAACCTTGTCGTTTATGGGGTTTGGAATTTGCTCAAACACATCGATCGCTTTCCAAAAACATTTCTGGGAGCAGCCATTACCCACTTCCGGTGATGGCGGCTCCCAAAAATACAGATGCCCCACACTCAATGTTTATGGAACGCGATTGACGTGTTTGAACAAATATTCAAATATTCATACCTGATACTTTATCTGCTTACAAAATGCTCATTTTCATGTGATTTTCGGCCGAGTTCGAGAGACACCTTGCCAAAACATCAGCATGAGCAACATTCCAGTCACGCCTCATGGGTAGGCGGCGCCAACATCAGTAAAGTGGAGGTGCCTAAGAGGTGACCAGAATGTTGCTCACGCTTATGTTTTGGCGATGTGTCCGTCGAATTTGGCTGAAAATCACATGAAAGCAAATTAAGTACCAGGTATGAATTTTTAGAATGCCAGGGAACGATCGACGGTTACATGATAGAGGAACTTGCTACTTTTCACAGTAAAATCGAACGTTGAAGATGACATGGTGGCATAATTCCTACAGGACATTGCCATTTGATTTCCTGACTTGGTTTTTTTCTCGCAAATGTCTAAGGGGCGAAGTCCCAGAGCTGAATAGATCATGAGTGACTGAGGCCTAGTCCAGTGGGATGCGTTTATTTTATACTCCCCAGGGCTATCGGCATTGTAGTGCTACTGGTGAGCGAAGTCGCAAAAACCAAAAATCACCGACCGCCTCAACGTAGCGCGACATTTTTGCAGCTACACACAGCCCTGCCACGCAGAGCTATAAAGACATGCAATACGATCATACGATCATCGTTGCTAGTCGTTCAAAAATCAACGTTTTTGGGGTCTGGGACTATTATTTCGTTTGTTTTTATAATGAGTAATGGTCTTTGCTACTGAGATATAGACTGATTACAGTAATTGGAAGGTTAATTTCTTGAGCAGTGACGGGCAGCGACGGGCAGTAATTAGTGAGACCCACTACACTGCTATTAGTGTAGCTGCAAAATTGTAGCTCTACGGTGAGGCGGTCGGTGAGTTTTGGTTTTTGCGACCTCGCTCACCAGTAGAGCTACAATGCCGAAGACCCTGTAGCATACAAAATAAGCGCGTCACACATGGTGCGGCATTTTCATGTTATATCCCACATATTTACTGCATTTGGTCGTACCGATTTATCACTACTGAAGACTAAACACTATACTACACTAACCTTGTCGTTTATGGGGTTTGGTATTCGCACAGACACGTCGATCGCGTTCCATAAACATTGAGCGTGTTTCAGGGAGCCGCCATTACCGGAAGTTAGTAATGGCGTCTCCAAGAAATGTTTTTGGAACGCGATCGACGTATTTGAACAAATTCCAAACCCCATACACGACAAGGTTAGTGTAGTATAGTGTTTAATCTTCAGTAGTGATAAATAAGTATGACCAAATGCAGTAAATATATGGGATTTAACATGAAAATGCCATGCCATGTGCAGCGTGCTTATTTTGTATGCTTCAGGGCCTTCGGCATTGTAGCTCTACTGGTGAGCGAGGTCGCACAAACCAAAACTCACCGACCGCCTCACCGTAGAGCTACAATATTGCAGCTACTATTAGTGCTAAGTGTACGAGCGTTTGTGTGACCTCACACATCACATGCATATTCAGTTAATTTCACCTTCATCATATAAGAACTGGGGAAGCTGAGTTGTTTTGCCACTTCCAGTTTCACCAACAATTACCATTGACTGGCTCTTCCTGACCGCCTTAAGGATATCTCTTTTGACTTTATATATTGGCAGGATTGTTGACACTGTGCGATATTTTGATTTTTCCGCCGCCATGTTGCAGGCTGTCTGTTTGTTCCGACAATTTACTCCAATGTAGTCCTGTACATAGAAACGCGAACGATGGTAACTATTTTGGATTCATCCGCGTTCATTGATTTGGTATCGGGAAAAAATTAATATCCACCATTGCATGTTCAGTTTGAAAGGTATATTCGCTTCTTCTTAAGTATAATTGTACTTTTTTCGAATTTTCGGTGATTTTCCTCGTCATTTAGGACCAAAGACAAAGTGTTTATTGTGGAACTATTCTTTGTGAGTAGCTAGTGGCGTAGTGACTCGTTGTTATGGCCAGGTGTTGCAGGTAACCTATGCTGACAACAAACAGTATAGAAACAACCCGATGACTTCCTTTGAACCCAAAGTTTGCGTGTAGTTATTGGAACGGCCAGATGGTAAGAGTACAAGATGTCGAAGGACGTCATCAAATCGACGGCTCGAAAACTGTAAGTTTTATTTTTCAACATGGCATACTTCTACCGAATGCTGATCTCCCTCATTGACTTGCTTGTGAAGTTGTGTCACAAGTACGAGCAGCGATTTCACTGGGTAAATGACTGCAGGCATTTTGTCGTCTTTGCATGTCTTCTAGTCTTCAACCGAACACTGAGCCTTTGGCCGATGCGATGGTTGGCCAGGCCATGTTACAAGTAATTTTATTCATCAAATTTTCATCAAAATGCCTGTGGTTCTGCGTTGACGAAGCCCACAGGATTAAAACCATCAGCCGCGCCAGTCTCATGTAATCTCTTGAATCTAATCGATTCCCTTGCACTTTTCATTGTTCTTTAAAATAAGGTATTGTTCTGTTACCAGAGTTGCCCAAGCCCCATTTTGAATCACACGGAATATACAGCATGTCTCAGAAGAATGGTTTCAATACTGATATGTTGCTCTTCTGGTTGTCGATAAATGATCATTGCCCTATGTGTGTTACATGTGTTTCCTCTCTGAAGTTCTGAGAAAGTAGTTTGAAAGTGAAACATTATAAGTAACCCAGTTAACCTACCAGCTAAATTCTCCCAAAAATTTGAAAGATGAGAATATGAATAATATAACCCTATGGATGAAATCACATTTTTTTCTTTTTTCTTTTTCACATTGTTCAACCAGTTGTTATGTACACGTGAGGATTTTTGATATGTTTGCAGTACAAAAAATCCAGTGTAAATTTGACAGGAAAATTTTGTCAGCTCTCCCAAAGCAACCAAGTGCATTAGCATAGAAGGCAGATGTAGTTTGAATTTATATTAACAGGAAACATATCAGGCATGGATGCTGGTCCACCATTCTATGAAATGATCTTAGAGTGAGAATGTATCAAACACTAGGGTGACAACGATGTGATAAATACAATTCACACACAAAGAATGATAAGCTCCAATGTACTGGTATATGTTACACCAGAATAACATGTGTCTGGTATCAATGTCAGACACAGCCCATCACACCCATTTGTAAATAATGTATTACCCAACAGGACTATGGAAGTACCATTCTTTGCATGATGACATACAAATCATTTGTTCTATACAATTGAGTTTCCAAGGGGGCTCTTCTCTATCATATTTTTCTTTCTTTCTTCCTTTCTTGTTCTCCACTTTTTCTGTTTGTATTCTTTACACTTAAAGTTACTCATACAAGCACCTAATCAAACCCACAATCAAATGAGATTGTTGATTTACATTATTTTTTTAAGTATACCTTTTATCAATGTCAATGATACTAGATGACAGAAAAACCTCAATTCGTATAGTAATCAGTGTGCCCATTAAGATGTAACAAATTTGAAAACCAGGAATTGAAAGTGTTGTAAAACATTAAATAGTGTCTAGATACACAATTATGAATATTTTTAGGTAATTCTTTAAAAAGCAATAGGTCCTCTATTAAATGTAAATTTTCATACCATATTAAATATGTAAAATGTATCCATACCACAAACTAGCTTATTTTACTATCATGTGGAAGTTGAAATAAAGTATTTTGTCTTATCAGTCACATCAGCACATGTACTGATAGCTACATTAGATCTTCTTGATCAGAAGGTTGTAATGATAATTGTTATCTGTAAAGTAGCAGTTAACAAACTCTCAACTTTATACTGATTGAAACAATTCTTACATGAAGTTCTGTACAGATATTACGAACAATAAATGACACATTTCAGAGCTTCAAAATATGATGTAAAATTTCTCAGTGTATGCATTGACATTTTAAACGATTGGCAAGAAAGATAGTTCATATTTACTGTATTGAAATTGCACTGGAAAGATCTAATCCTAATATTGTCATTGTTTGTACAGATGTGGTCACTTGAGTTTATCAATTGTTCATCATTTTTGAGTTGCGTTATTGTAGTAACAGTTCTTGATCAAACAATTGGTGCTTTATCAACAGAGCTGTATGCAAATATAACAGGTTGTACTGTATGATAAAGACATAGAATTAAAGTAAATAGTTCTTATACAGTGCAAATATCTGTGCACTTGTGAATTAACATTGATATGCAGTCAGGCACAATGAAAGTTACTGTGTGAAACCAACCATGGCACATCTGATATATGTTGTATAAATTCACCTCAATGCTGATTGTGAAACCTGTCAATTTAATATGCAGAGATGTGATTATATTAATTCAGGCAATTTAGCTTTCATTTGTGTGTTTTTAATAAACAGTCAATGAAATTAATTGATTGTGGCAGTATGTCATCTATTAGAATGGAAGTAAACATCAAACTGACATTTTCCGTACAACACCTTACAGTATAGAATACAATTATTAATATTTAATATGTTTAGACTCTAAATTTTCTTCCCTTGGAAAAACATTCAGGTTCTTCTTGGGACTCTTACAGGGTTCACACAAGTGAAAAGTGGTTTCGAAATTCCTTAAATAATATGTCAAAGAATATAAGTTTGATGATAGTTATCTTCACTTTATCAGCAGTGTGGGTGTGCTTAGAGATCAAAACAGAGTAAAAAATGATAGAAACCAACCAGGCGTGTTTGTAAAGTTAGTCACTACAAGAGAGCTTACATGGTAACAGGTTAACATAAAATTGTATCAGATGTTTTTTTGAAGTATTAAAGGTAATAACTAGGAACATTTTGCATTGCATGGCTTTACAATGCTACCAACGTACCAACAGTCAGTGTCACAGAGCTTGCAACCCTACCAGTGTAATCCAATTTGATTTCAAATACTTTTGTAGTTTGGAATTGTTGGAAAAAAAAGGGGGATAAAGAATGATCCTACCTCTGTCAAGTCACTAATGCATGTTGCTTTACAATTGAATGAAGTTGTATAGGACTTTGGTATGCATGTCACAGCTTGGTTGAGTAGGTTTCAATCACCATAGCAACATGGGCTTCTCTTTGAATATCAAAGCACACAGGTATTACAGATCTAAAGAAATCCATGTCATGTCAGGTCATCGCTGTAATGTGTTTACAAGTCAGCGCTGTGAAGTCAAGCAGAAACTCATCAAAAGTGGTGTTTTTAACCAAATAATATTGTGTGCATGAATTAATGTTGCCCTTTTTTTTTCTCGTTCCAGAAAATATTATATGGAAATTAAGAGGCTGGAAGATGGATTTGATTTGTCAGGACCAGAGTTACCAAGGCAACGGTATCCAACTAAGAAACCTGTAAGTTATCAAAATATTGATATGGTCCCAAAGATAGACTTACTTATGACTAAGTATTTCATGTTATTTGACCATTAAATCACTTTCAATATAACACAAGCACCTCCTACTGACCTTTTCTGATTAACAATAAGTACAATAATAATTTACAATGACAAAGAAATTACTTATACAACATATAAGTGGTATTTTCAAATAATAAATACCAAGAATAGTAAGCTTTTATTTCAAGCTTTTTGAAATAGAATACTTTTCTGTTTACCAAATATTGCCTAGTTTCAAACCAACATGTGGTTTCCATATTCATTCCTGTAGGTAAACCATATAAATGAAATTTTGGCAATAGATTTTATAAACAAATTCAGTAACGTACACAATTGTATGGTTACTTCTCAAATAATATGGTGAAAAGTGTGAAGTCTGTAGATCAAAGTTGACTAGTAGTTAAAACACGATAATACAGAATATTTGAATTTCTAGGAATAATTTTTTGGAAATGTTCTGTAAATTAGGAATGCCATATGGTTGACAGTATTCAGTTATTTTCCTCACTTTAAAAAACAGAGGGATGGAAAATTTACATAACAATGGATAATGTGCATAATATTTTGTGAAAAATCATGCTTCTATGATTATGAACATGCAAATAGATTGCCCACAAAACAGAAGGAATATCGACCTTTCAAAATCCCTTTGTGGAGAACTCTGTACTGTTCAAGACACACCGTAACACACATGTACTGGTATTTCTAGTTCTGTACCTTCCACTGTGCAATGGTACCTGTAGTTAGGCCATGGTCACTCTGGGGTAGAGTGACCATAGGGTAACTAGGGGTATCACCATAATACCATGGTTAGGCAAACAGTCTACATAATCTAGACATAGTTCTTTGATCTTAAACCGGTGTGCGGGGTATAAAAGACCCCTAACTCATCGAAAATTCATAATGGCGCTTGAGTGACAACTGGCAACAGCAAGGTAGACCGCTCCGTGAAAATCGGCCGAAGCGATTCTCAAACAAACATTATTGGCATACCATAAACATAGACTGTTTCATAAACACGTAGGCCATACAGGTATCCGCAAAGTTTCACAAAGCCTTTTAAAATTACGACGATTAGGGGAAAAATCGCTTTCGTAACAAAGGAAATGGCCCCCAGGGAACAGTCGTTCCACGATTCAAACAATTGTCAATCATTCAGTGACGCGCAGAGGTGTAAACTGGTCAAACATTTGCTGTGCATACGAGAATAATTACGATGTA
Organism: Ptychodera flava; assembly: GCF_041260155.1. NCBI lineage: Eukaryota > Metazoa > Hemichordata > Enteropneusta > Ptychoderidae > Ptychodera > Ptychodera flava. The sequence goes on along the minus strand of NC_091942.1, from coordinate 1,878,404 downwards.
AACAAACCATGTGTACGCTTAGAGTTACATGGATATTGGCGTGCACACAGGATGAAAACTTCATGGTTGTCATAAACTATTTTACTAACAAGCGTTTATGATGCACAGACATCGCGAAAGTGAGCCATTTTCGGTCGTGACTTAGCAAGAGATGAGTCAGTACCGGTACGATGTATCCTTGCGAAAAGTGCGTACACTGTATTTTACAGAACTGCAGGCAGAGTCCATAGTTTACAATGACATCGAAAACAACTAAATATTAAAGCATGGTGGTAGCCTCCATGATCAATTTGATTACAGTCAGTCAAAGAGAGCCACTTTTTTTAAACAGCCCCCCCCCCCCCCCCCCCCCCAATCTACGGCCGAAAGTACCGGTACGCTACAGTCGCTTTTGATATAAATGCTAGCCCTGAAAACGGCCGTATGGTTTGTACATGTACACGTGTTCTCACACATGGCAATGACATGTCGTGTTCAGAGGGTTGGTAAGGTTTTACATACCGGTTGCCCCAGTAACGTTTGGACTTCTGTTATGAGAATGAAACAAAGCTTGTAAAGACATAAAACAGTATTTGTCAATGTCAGTTCAAGGTGAGCAAGTGAGCGTCGACGCGTCGTCACCCGATCTTCTTCGAAAGGCTTAGGCCTATTGATACGTGTGTCCGAGATCGGCTCATTGAGTTGGCACTACATCGTATGATTTCGACAAAGGTTGGACTTTAATTTCTTCAATAACGAAGATATCTATGAACCCAGTCCGTGGTTCATCCCATTGCTCCGAAAATAACCATAACTCGTGATTAGTTGTCCGGGGTCACCCTCAAAGCATGGAGGTAGTAGAGACTCCATGCTCAAAGCAACCGAGCAGCCGACCTCGATCGCTTACAGATATCGTGGTACGCGAGATTCATGGAAATCTCGATCCTTCCGTGATGTAGTGAACTTATTTTTTTATTTTTCGCGATCGGCCATGACGTCGCGTCGTTCACCTATTTCCTACCATTTTCCTGACCGTGTTTCTCAGTAAATGTTTAAATCGGTAATTCGTGATTTCAACATACGAAATTGCCAGCTTCGGATTATTTTTAATGTTTATGTTTATTCATAGACCCTCGAGTTTTTCTCGAGGGTCTATGGTTTATTACAGCGTACGGCGCCATTTCCGTATGTAGATATGGCGGTCAGCAGCTGAATCATTCTCGAACGATGACATGACCCCGAAACTTCAGTAAATCAACTCAGCACGCTCCTGTTTTTATGAAATTGATATTTTTTCCTTCTTTCTTTTTTCTTTCGCGTATTGCGAAGGCTGTACCTAAGCTTATAGTCAGAGCGTGAGTTGAGAGCAAACAGATTACCCAGATAATGCGAACGATAGCAACCGTTACCAACAGACTCATTATGCAGAGCCATGCCCCAAAACGCCCATCCAAACTTGGCATTAATCCGGATCCCGGTCCATTTCGCCCCGGGCTTTAATACCCTCTTTTGAGAGGAACTGAACAAATCAAGTAAAGAATGATTTATCATGCTAACATCACATGTTGACACACAATAGATTATACACATGGGCTATTCATCTTCATTTGTCCACACATATATAATCACAACTTTTCATAATTTAGACCTCATTGAGTCAGTTAAATTGAAAATTAACAAATATCGATAAATTATGATAACTACCTGGATGAAAACAGTATTTGAGGGTGAAACCAATAACGTGATGATAAAACAATATAGTTTGACATCTATCCCCATAGATCAAATCATCCATTTATGGTCCCCAAGTAAGTCATCAAAATCAGTGCTCTCTATCCAACTTTGCTAAAAAGAGTCATATAGATTTTAGGAATACTCTTCATGTGCAAATACTTGTTTCTTGACAAAGTTTCAGCTTTAAAGAAACTCTCAGATTAGACTTTATAATTTAAGTTATGACATAATCCCCTTACTGTATGGCTTGACTCATTGCTTTGGTGTTTAAATGAAAAGACCAAAAGAAGATGCATTGTTAAGAATCAATACGCCCAAGAACTCATGTAATGGCAGTACAAACAAACTCACATGTAAGAATGCATATCATAATACATGTATTTCTGTGCTGGTTTGTGCATGGTTTTGTATGTTCTGCCTTTCTTTTGAATTCCTTGTTTTGCCCACTTGTGAACCTTGCAAATAGAACACCCACATACAAACACATACACCATAAGAATAAGATCTCCTTAGTTAGTAATGGTATACCTAGAACAACATTGGAATCAGTGTATCTGTCACAGTGAATAATTCGAGAAGGCTGTTTGTACCACAAATATATATATATAACTTTTATGTAGTATATTATTATCAGTACATGTATGTAAGGGTGGTTTAGGTGAAAATTGCAAATAAAAACAAGACAGACATAAATTGTACGTTGTAGGTGTATGGAAAATACCTCTAGACTTCAAGGTACAATAGTGTATATAACTTAATTATAACCTGTGGGTACAGGGTTTTAAGGGTCATACCCGGTAGTGACGGGCACTTCAAAATAATCTCAAGTTCTTGCTCTGAGCATCGTACAGTCTATTTGGATTATGAAATGTTTCACTTCTTTTTGAAGTCATACAGTTAGTTCCCACAATGCTTTTGAAACTGAACTTGGGTATTTATAGGGTTCATACACTCCTGGAGAGTCCTTGATTGTCCTCAAATTTTAAAGCCTCCTGGAAAAAAACTGATAATCCACTCGTAACTTTTAGAAATGACAAGAGAGTCATGATATTGTAAAAATAATATCTTGAAAATGGTATTTTAGATTCAAAAAATCCTTGAAAATTGCTGAATAAGTCCTTGAAAGTCACTGAATTTTAAGTGCAAACATAAAAAAATGACATTCGTGATTAGATTAAACAAAAAGCAATTTCCAAATTGTTTTATTAAGTACTTATGATCAGCAATCAACAGGTGGTTGTTCAAAAAGTTTATTCTTGATTTACAGAACACTTAACTTTTATGATTTTATTGTTACATACTGGTACAGCACCAGTATACCTGTTCATGTATCTCCATACAGCTATGTACTGATTTCATTGCTTGAGTATAGCACACTTCAACTTATGCATGGTCATACATATGTACACTAGTGTAAGTGAAGGCCACTGCTCTCCTCAGCTTGGAAAAAAGAAGGCTGCCAATTTACATATTCATACATAATTTGCCCATTCGTTTGTTGTGAAAATTTATTTGTTTGAACATCATTTACATATGAATAAATTGATTTTAAAAATAAAGGGGTGGCCAACTTGAAGATTAATGGATACTAGTAAACAGAATGTGTATAGGTGACAATGACTTTTATTGTGTAAAGTGTTTTCTCAAGTATGGTACATATTTTGTGTCACTGACCATGGGTTGGACATCAACAGCATGTACAAACAGAAACATAGCAATCCTACTCAGAGACCTGAGTCAGTATCCAAGTTAGTATTATGTACGGTGTACTTTTATTGAGTTAAAACCATGTCACGACTCAGGGGGTTGCCTCCATCAATTGGAGATCATTAAAATGGCAGATTGTTGTGTCAAAGGTTATCTCTAGCCTGAAAGGGTCATTGAGGAAGTGAAATAAGTGGCTCATTTCCATAGCAACCAGTAACAGCAGACCAAGAAGCAATGCACAGAATGTCCTGGGAGAATAAAAACATTCAATAAACACTTATGTTGATCATTGTCCTGCCACTTCTTCAAATCAAGGAACTTTCATTAAAATTGACCAATTGCCAATGCTATGATAGCTGCAGCCTGAATCTTGCCATCCTGATCCACAACTGGTCATTATAAACCTTTAATCCATTTCATTAAAGATTTGATTAGATCTTTTATCTATTTAATGTTAAATCACAGATAGTAATCTCCATACTTACCACTTCTAATCACTGTTGTTAGCATTTACTTACATGTAGTTGATAAATATAGAGACTGGTATCATAGAGGCATATACTTGTATTTCGATGTACTAATGTACTTACATGTAGAATATATTGTAATTAATTCAAAGTCTTAGTTTTGATTGAATATTAAATCCATTCTAGAGCAATTTTGAAATAGCTTTGGTTCAGTCTCCTCAAGAATATGCCTTTTCATGACTGTATGCTCTAACAGGACACAAAATTAGATTTACAGTGCATAAGGTATTAATTTAAACACCACAGATGTAATATGGATAAAAAAAATTTTGAAGATTGCTAGTGAAAAGGTCACAGGGTCTTTTAAATTCAAGACACACCAAGAATCATGTTCAGTGCATATGACAGTTTTGAGTCATGGAGATGTAAAGAAATGCCTTACAATACATGTACCGTTAGTCTAATGGGCTGTGAGACTTGTACGGATCTTTGCCCCTGTGACAATTGGGCGTTGCATAGAAACCAGATAGCTGTCACAGATCTCATTCTCCTATCTGGCTACGTCAAGTCATCACTCTGTTTTATCTCTGTCTCAGGACTACTGGAGTAGCCAGCCTACTACAGTTGTGCTACATTAATTAGCATTGTCATTTGTATCTTGGCACATGGTCCCTCCATTTTGACCATGCTTGGTATTACTAGTAGAGAGATTGTACCGGTACATGTATTGCATTGACTGCATCATGATCCAAAGCATAGCTGCATAAAAAAATAATAATGACTTAAAATAGTGTTTCTTTGCATTCATTGATTGAATCATTCTGAAAAATTTCAGCAATACTATGTACACTACTACATGTAAAACTATTCAGTTTTCACAGATCATTATTTCACAGTCACTGGGCAAGGTATAAAATGGGGTTGTCATAACAGTGTTTGTATCCAGGGAATAAAACTATGCAGTACATGAGTTTTGCCTACTTCCCAAAAAACTCATTGGTACCATTAGATATGCTGTCACCTTTTTTGTACCATAATCAGGTATCAAATTTTCTTGCATGCACACAAAACAACTGACTTAATTGAGAAGGTTATAAACTTACATAGTTTCATAGTGCAGTCTAAGTAGGTAAAAGGTATTTATATTATACTACTTTTTGTCTCGTGCCTATTTGTGTACGTGAATCATGTTGCTTACTTTCAATATAACGTGTCTGAATTCTTTGTCATGTTATTGAAGTAACATATCTATAACAATGATAATCAACTATGAAAACTAAAGCTGCTTGACATAGTCAATTTCAAGTGGATTTTGCTGCAGATACATATATACTTGCAGCTTGTCATCTGTGCTACAGTTTGAAACATCTATCTTCAATTTTTTTGCCATTCAATTACCCTGAAAGACACTCATCATTTCAATGAAAGAAATTTTAAGTACTTCACTTCTGCAAAGTTAATTATCATCTGTTTTACATGTCTACTTATTTTATAGAATTCTTAAGAAGACAATTGTGTTCAAACCATTGCAATTTGGCAAATAATACTCCTCACAGAACAATGTGTCATAGTATTAGTGTAATTGTATCTGCTTGGCTATACAGCATGATAACATTAATTGGTTTTTGAACATCACAATGTACTGCCTTGCTGAAGCTCTCATAAATTATTGAGCTGAAAATTCCATTACATCATTTTGAATAATGCAGTCTCATCAGGCATCAGAACACTTGCCATTTCAATCTAGCTGTCTCCTTTCATAGTTTACACTGAACTTCATCTGGCATTGTCAATTCATCTGGCATTGTCAATTTTAGAGTTTATCCTACATGAGATGAAATTCATCCTGACAAAGCAAATCACTATATACATACTGTACATAGAGGTTGAGCTAGCTTCATCAGTATTGCTTGGACGTGGATACCTCGTTTGTCAGCTGCTATATACATGTAGAAGACACTGACAGTGCTACATGTAACATTGTTACCAAAGTTCTTGCCTAGTATCTTGGCTCTGTCGTTTTTGTTGGACAAAAGCCAAAAGACAGAATCGAGATACTTGACTACCATAGTTCAGATTATGGGTTACATGCACACACACTCAACTCCATGATAATATAAGTAAGTGTATGCAAAAAGTGTATATTGCTGTGCCTGTCTGACTGATGTCTATTGTGTGAATTTTTTGTTCTTTTGTAATATATTTGTTTGTGGGGTTTTTTGACACGTGGCAGGATTTTTTAGTACTTCGAGTCAAGTAACTTGACTCAAAGTACACAAAAGTTCACAAAAGCTGGTAGTACATTGCGCATAATACAAATTAATTCCGTTTGCTGTACTTGGACAGTAGTAGAAAGTCACATGAGAGGACCTTACATGCTATTCAATAATGATTACACATGAGTATCACAGGAATGCAGTAACAATATACAATACAGCCTTTTCACTGCATACTCTGACCATATTTTACATTTAAACACATATCTACTCATTCTACTTCTTCAGTCCTGAGCCTCAATGTTCCTTTTTCACTCAATCTAAACAAATTTGGATTATTTACATGCATTTTTGTCTTGGTAAAAATTGAAACACCAGTGAATATTATAAATAAACAATACAATATATAGTTTTTTTTCTCATTACACATTGCACATCCATCATTACTATGCAACTATTGTTATTATAATATTGAAATGAACAGGCACTGTACAGAAAGTTCAAGTATTCATAGAAACATGTAGGCGTCATGAATTTCCCTGTCTTTTGCTGTACTTATAGGATGACAGTGTACTTAGATCAGTATACACATTTTGAATTAGGTATTAAAGGACTTCTGTAAATTAAAATCAAACAGAATTTATGTATCTCATACACGTGGAACTTCTTTACATGATATTGAAGACTCCTTGAGGGACTTTACATATAGTATTTTATTTATTTTGTTATTCCTAACATTACGTTGAAAGAGTGATATCACTTTCCACATAGGGCGTCACGTGCTATTCTAATACATTCTCTCTCCTCTTTATTAGTTTATATTGTGATCCGAATTAGGGCTGAAAATTTTCAAATAAAATTTCATGCACGATGTTCTCCCCAGGATTTTCTGGTAGAGTGGTTGCTAATTTGCATAGCAATAAATGTAAATGTTATGGTAATTAGTTTATATTGTTTATCAAAAATTATAGAGTGGCAGCCACCACTCTATAATTGCTCTTGGGAGACCACTGATGCAGAATTCTTAGTCTGAACTGTGGACTTTTATTTCCCCACAGTTCATTTGTTTTAACTAAGAGGGGATTTTCAGTTCCTCATAAATAAGAGGAAATTTCTTAATTTCCTGGGAGAGTGGTTTATTGCCTTTGAAACCGGAATAGATGTAAATATTTGATTTGTAAGTAGATCTTTTTTTTCCTTTATTTCAGAGACCAACTCTTCAATATGATGGGCTCCATGACAGGAGTTTGAAGCACTACTTCCATGATCCAGAAATCAAGCAACATCTAAACACTTTAAACAGCACGTACCATGAAACGGACAAAGAACAGCGAGTCAAGTGAGAATCCTATAACCTCTATTACAGCTCCAATGCTAGTTATGACCTATTCTTTAAGGTAGTGTGCACCTTGAAAGTGAAAGACAAAAAAAAAATTTGTTCAAACTTTTATCAAGGAATATTTCAACCATTTCTTTCAAAATCAAGAATAAAAATCGGGGCTTCATTACCATGCAAATTTTGGTATTAGAGAACCAAATTACCGAAAATTCACCAATACTTGAAATTCAACATGGCTGCCTACCTGTATTTACTCCATAAAGAAAACTAAAATTTACTATTTTTTTTAAATCTAAGAAAGTGAAAAGTTTTTTTACACAAGCACTTTAATGTGAGCCCCCACAAGTGGTAGATCAGAAAAGAATTGTAAAAGTTTCAGAATCTGAATATATGATCTTGAGGTGCATTCAACCTACATTGTACAATGGTTTACAGCCGAGTGTTCATCTTGTCAACACAGTCCGAATATGTGACCAACGTTATTTTTGACAGCTGAATTCTAGTCTAGAATTCATTTGTCAAGAAAGGCACTGCATATTGTACATTGCATTGCCAAAGCTTAGTACTTTGTCTTTCAACATACCATATCCAGCATTGTGCAGGAAAGAAGTGAATACAGAACAAACGTAATGAAATATCACAAGTAATTTACACATCAATATTTAATCTTTAGAACATTCTTGTATGTCTTACAAATTGTTAGTATGCCTCTGAATATAGAGGATATTGTCTTGAAATGCAAATTCTTATCTTTTACATGATTTACTTTCATACATTGTTCATCTCAAATTCTTGAATGATACAAATTTATTCGATGGAGAAAAGCAGTTCAATAGAGTTTGGTCACAGGTTTTCTTCAGTTCATTCAAATGTTTCATCAAATATTCATGAACACCAGTCAGGAAAATGTTACAGTACCTGTGATTAATTCCTTTACGCTAGGATGGCTCCCATCTCTGTGAATAATCAAAACATTTCGTTTTCAAGTAAAAACTTATTTTGAAGTACAAGTACCATTCATCATGTGTAACATAATTTAAATTGTTTCTGTTCAATTCTATCAAAGTTGACAGTAACAACATAATTTGAATTATTACGACATGAGTGATTTTGCAAATACATTTAATGTCTGTACTGTATACTCATCCATGTTACATTTATTGTCAACATTATTTCCAGGACACAGGTCAGAAAACACATGAAGAATTCCAAGTTCAGGGTAAGTATCTCATAAACCATTATAGTTCATCACTTTCAATGAATTGTAAGGATCTAATTGAAAAAATTCTATCACGCCAGCAAGCCTGTATAACTTGTAATATATTTTTGTTGTATCTTTCTCATAGCATCCATATCTACCAGAAGGTTTATACGTACCAGCAAAACCACCAAAGCCAAAGTCAAATTCAAGATCATTTTCAGCTACAAGGCCTTACTCCGCTGGTGCAACAAAGAGAAAGTAAGCTTTGTTAATTAAAATAGTGATGATATTCAGCAGTCATATATCTTTTATCTGCATGATATTAATAATCATGCATCATTAACGTTAATGATCTTGACATTGATAGTCTTTGATTGTGCATTGTATATACATTGAATAATCAAGCAAGCATTCATAAAAATGAGATGATAGAAAGACCCTGCTGGAAAGTTCTATCAATGATGAACACTCCATACACTGGTGATCTTTTACTACTGTCACTCCTATTTCACTTGATGCAGATCCATCAATCCTATTGATCAAAATTGGGATGTTCCAAAGTTTGGTTGTGAGGGGAGTTCAAACAAAATTATGGCATCACTTTGCTTCCAGTGACACAGCCAAGTTTGACCCGTTCACCCTATTTTCTTGTGAACAGATCCACAATCAATATTGATCACAATGGGCAAAACCATTGGTGAATGGGTAAAACAAAATTATAACATCATTGTACTACCAATATTACTGCTGAGTCTAACTTTTCCATGGCCTTATTCAATATGTAAATGTACAATCCCTCATGAACTCAACGTTAGACAAAACAAGAACTTAAAATTTAAACAAAGAACCTGTACTCTTCAAGCATTGTTGCAAATTAAAAGTTTAAAGATTAATAATCCATAGCTTTCATATACCCCTTAAGCAATGTCATTTTATAATTTTCTGTAAAACTTCTTGTCTCGACTGTTAAATACAGTTTCCTGCAAAGTATAGTTCACTGAATCAATAGTTCCTTTAAAGAGAGTAACAAAGTCTAATGAAGAGTTTATTGCTCTGAATGTAAGTGTAAACAACACCAGTAGGTGTTATTCCAATTCTTTACTCTACTAACAAAGAAAGAAAAATCACTGGTTGCCATTATTGAAACTCTTTCTCAAGCAATACTACACTTCCATATCCGTGGATCTATATAACTATATTGTGTGAACAGCTTTATTTCAAAACAGTCTGCTGAGCCTAATAACTTTAGAAAACCTTTACCATTACTATAGCCATGTTGGTAATATAAACATGTGTTTGCTTCAACGATTCTATTCGCACAATGTCAGCTATTCTATCGATTCAAGTATAAAGTGTTGAAGATATTCAATGGTACCACATTCAAAGCAATTCAATGTCTTGAATCGGAGTATAAACAGTCCGGGTTATGTCCATAGAGAGGATATTACGATTGACCAATCAGCGAACCTGCCGCCGCCAACGTCATGAATAATCAACCATGCATTTCTTGGCTCGCAGATTGTTATGAGTTCGGAACTTTCGGCTAGATTTCACTCTTTATTTTTAGCACTAGGTAGTTTTAGATGTAGACATTATGCACAATGTTCAGTACGGTAGAGATGGCGACTGACACTGGTGGTTATTATTTCGAATATTACTTCTTTGGATGATTTTCCTGGCCAGGTACCGCTCCTAGAAATCAGGATTTGACCCTTGTAAATTTACAGCAAGTTATTTGTCGCCAAATATCGCCTATTTTTGGTCAAATTTAATTTAACCTTTCCATCTGTAGCATGGAGAATGTTTCAAGCTTTGCAACGATGGGTCAACTGTTCTTGTCAATGATCGGAGCACGATGGAGCACGATTTTTTCGATCACCATGCATTTCCCGGTACGATTGACCCTTCGCTCAGAAAAACGCGCGCAGAATCAATCGCCGATAAGTTAACCAGAAGCTGGTAAAGAGTACGAAAACGTCCAATAACTCTTTGTCGAACATGGTCTAGGGTAAAGAAACTCAGAAAACTATTCCTGGAGAAATCTTACAATTTTTAACACGGTAGAACGTCGCCAATCGACTGGACTAGATCCTCCGGGTAGCCAACAGTCTCACTCGATCGGTCACGGTGGATCTGTCAGGTCACATCGCATCGCGATCTCAGCATAACATTTCAAAGTGAACCCACTTAACCTTTAACCGTCATTACATATACAGTATGTGATTGGTTCTTGCCTTAACCTCATTACATATACGGTATGCCATTGGCTTTTCCCAACTATCCTTTGTATGGACATAACCCGGACTGATAAAGGACTGTTTCCTTTTGTGTGTGTTACAACAATTGTTGGCAGAGGGCTGGTGTTTATTTGCTGATATTGATACAGCTCTTGACAAAGACTCAGATGTCATGGCGATAAAAAAAATCAAAATTCCAATTTTACAAGCAGCCATTGGCCAATTTTTTTTACCAAAGAACATTAAAATATTAGTCTAGCAACAGTTTATAAGTGAAGTATTATGGCTCAACTCTGATCAGTATCACCACAATTTCTGTAGACTGATTCAACCACAAATTACAATGCAACTCAAACAATTCCTGGGAGAAAAAGGATAGAGACATGTCGTTTATCAAGACAAGTCAAATATAGATCCAACAGTTAAGTTCATTTTATACGTTGCAAAGTTTCAAATTTCATCTATTAATTTTCCTCTCTGGTTTTTCTGCTCTACCAGGAAACAGGGTACACTACGTGGTGGCTCAGTTTTGCTACGTTCAAGACCTTCTAGTTACATCACAAGGGGAGAGGCAGAGAGACTTATCAACACAGCTACCAAGCTTCTTGTAGCAACAGTAAGTTTATCATAGTTTTCAGAAATCAGCTGTTTTCCATTGCTGATTTCTAAGTTTGTGTAGTTTTGTTGTTATTGTTTCTGATTGCTTCAGACTGAAACACGTACAAGATCACAAGTTATCTGCATTTTTACATCTGACGTCATGGGCATTCAGAGCATCAATTATCATAGAGATTATGCAGTTTTAGAAAAAGGGGCGGGAATTATATGAGAACAAACATTCAAATTATAAAATCAGAAACCCAAATTAATGATGATCAAGAAAAACTACTTCCAGGACATTTCTGTGCAGTATTTCACCATTACCTTCTCAGCAACTTGAAGTATTATGCGGCATGCTGTTTTGTCTTTGTATTCATTGCAATTCAGGTGACTATACTCAAGTACTATCAGGTTTTTCCATTTTCCAGCTGTGCCTTGAACAAGAGTAATGGCAGTTGAATACCCTGTGCTGGTTCCAGGAAAACTAACTAATTTTGTTCCATATTCACTGCGCTTCACTAACTGCATATAATTCATTTCAGGACAGAGTACATTGCATGCCTTATGATCGCTGAGTCAGATTTTTACATTTTATTCCAGGAGAGTGTAGGGCTTGCTACAAGTAAATCAAAGAAAACTAAAACACCCAAAGCTAGATCATATGATAAGGTAACACACACAGAATTACTATTCAAATTATATTTTCTGCCTAGCTTACTAACAGTTCATGTAGTTGTAAACTTTAACACACGTCATGTGCATGTTACACTGCATATGCATGCAGATAAAGTTTTAACAATTGAAGTTCATCGTTTTTAAAGTTAACCATGTCGCATAACAGTGTGCAAACTCTGAAGCGTAATGAAATCTCCTACTCTGTAAACTACATGTACTACAGTACAGCTAAAAAGGTTGATTTCATGGAGTCTTTGGTTCTTTGGTTCATTTTGGTTCTTTGATTTGAAGTAAACTGTCGTCATAATAAAAATATATATGGCATACCTACAGAACAGTGGCCCCAACTTCCCTTATGAACACAATTAGACATTCTTAGGGGGCCTCACATGTTTAAAATAAGTGGGACCCCTAGGTTTATATGGGTTTGTGAAACTGTCAATCTTTTGGCCCAGAATTCTTGAGTCTTGCCACAGATACAATTATGTATTACTAACAAGAGGGTCTTCTGATTTAGCTCCAGCTTAAATTGAAAATTATGACTGAATTGTACTGATATCAAAGATAATATATAAATTTATACTTATTCTTGTTTTTTACCAGAGAGAAAAAAACAACTGTGTGTTGAGATTTCACTGACTAGATTAACATGGGAAGATAAATACAAAATGCCATGAACATTTCAAATTAACAAACCTGTGTTACAATATCTACAAATGCCACAAATAAAGATGTTTTTCTGGCATGTTTTCATTTTATCATTTCCATATCAGTTATATGGAATTCAACATGACGATGATGATGAGAGTCTGCCTTACATTGACGGTACAAGTGAGGATGGCAGTCGCAGCATGAATCGTTATGGCTACGCCAGCGACACATCCACCAGGGATTCCAGTCAGATGGCAGTAAAGCCAAGGCCCAAGACGGCTACTGGTTTCACCAGGAGACCAGACCGACCCAAATCAGCCAAGGGACCCAGACCTAGACCTGTGAGACCAAGTAGTGCCAAATTTGCATATGATTTGAGTGGAAGGAAGTACAGAATAGAAAGAGTCGATGTAAGTACTTGTATAAAAAGTATTTAGTTTTTGTCAAATATGCAAAATGAATTTTGCCTTTTCAATCTTTTGTATCAGTATTGTATCAGTATCAATCAGAATATTTCACCACAGTTTGTTTTTAAGCAGCTGATTCATTTCAACAGAAAATCATTGAACAATCGTCGCTTAAACAACATTAACTATTTGAGCACTAAAGTCAATTTTTGTCATCTTTTATAGAATATACTTCAGTCATATTTTTTCAGATTTTTACCAAAATTTTGATAAAGAAGAGTATCCAAGGAAATATGATTTCCTTTTGGTCAAAAATTATCAAAACAATTACAGAAAAATTAATAAAAGTTGGTAAAATGTTGCATTAAAATTTTGATGGGAAAAAATACGGCATTCAAGGGTTAAATGTACTTCATGAATGTTGCCGTGAAATGAATATACCCACACATGAAATTTAATGAGTATGTGTCACTGAAATATATGTCAGTCAGTGCACAGGCTTTACAAAATGAAATAACTTGGAGTGAGGGATTTAAAATGATCTACCTTTGATCCATGGATTATGTCAAATCTTGTGTTATGTTAACCATGTATGATTTCCATTCACAACTGCTTTGACAGCACTTTCAACAAAAATTATTGAAATCTGATAAAGTTTTTAGAATGCCTTTAAAAAAATGAGGGCCTAAATTGATTCCAATGTTGTGTTCTTCTATACACAGAATCTGTCACCGAAGTATACAACGTACGATGCATCAGGATCTGAAGCAGAAGACAATGTATCTGAGTACAATGGTAGATACAATGGAATGAGAGTTCTAGTCCCAACTAAAGGTTCCAGCAAACATCTGCCCGAATGGCTGGCGTAAGTGCAGCAATCCATCCACGGAAATCTCAGTGTATACATTCCATTTGACATGGCAAATCCATGTTCATACCATTGTTTGCACTTGTTGTTCTGAAATATATTGTTATTTACCTGGTTAAATTGATGAATATATACATGTTGTTAACTCTCTGAGGCAGGTGTGTGTAAAAATATCCATATGTCAAACCATATAATCAAAGCAGCTATCATAGTTTTCTAAAAGTTCAGATGATATCTATATAGTTTGTGTATTTGTCAGCATTTAAATAAAATACAAGTTTCCTTGCCCTATCAAAATACAGCACTGAGAACTGTTTGGCAATCTTTGTATTTTTCCAAGGTGTTGTATGCGTTATTTACAACGCCAGTTTTCCTCACATCATTCTTGCAAATGTGTACAAAATTTCACAGATGTCAATAAGCCTAATATGTCTTTATTTGATCACAAATTAGCCTGGTACATGTACCGGTATAACAGAAATCATATCATACCAGTGTTTTGATGGTGCAAATACACTGATCTGATTGGTCGAGACATGAAAATAACTGTGCAATATTCGCAGTATAGCACAGTTAGCAAATGCACAAGTTCTCGGCAAATGCAAAAATCCTTTTTTGACGTTCCATGCAACAATTTGAATATACAGTTATGATATAATAGCAATAAACCACACCCAGCGACAGTATACCACTCCGTTTTGACCAGATCTCTTTATATGTACACTCACTATGGCTTGTGCATATACCGGTATGTACTGATGAGGTCAAAATCTCGTCGTATACCATCACTGGGTATGCTTAATTGCTAAACTAAAACAACATATGATCAGAATCTAACCGTAAATCATTCTGAACACAGAGTGCAAAGAGCCAAGGCAGATGATGAAGACAGTGAAATGTCAGACAAAAAGAAGAAAAGGAGGCGGCCGAGAAAAAAGAAAATTGAAGGTGATTTTGTTCAAGCAGACATGTGTACACAGACAGCAGAAACACATTCCACACAAACTATCTCTTACGATGAAGCTAAATTTGTACAGACTACTACTGACTCTTATGCAGGTAAATGTTGCAATCCCATTGGTTGAACTGCCCATGTGATCAACTTCTATGCTAATGAGTTCAAAAAATTACGAACAAGTGAGTGTTTGAAAGTGTTCAAATAAAAAAATGTGAAAAAAAATTACATAATTGACATCCAGATTTACTGTTGTCTGGCCCATACAAGGAGTTACATGTTGAAACTTTTCCTCTGTAATATGGTTATAAGTTTTCCAGTGTAAATTTTTCAATAACTAGAATGGAACCATTTCACTTATTAAATTGTATCTCCTAACCTCAAAATGTGTGTTTGTGTTGTCCAATTAAAATTCTGCAAATCAAGGTAAACTCTTTTCCTAAAAAAAAAATTTTAATTCAAGCATAGACCCGGACGTTTTTAAGGTCTATGATTCAAGTTATATTGGGCCATACACCAGGAAGAATAAAAAAGTGGAATTCTTCAAAGTTCAACTGTTTTGTTATGAAAAGTTTGCAACTTTATTAATAATTTCGATTTTTAAATACTATCTATCAGGCCATGCAGGAAACAGTCAACATCTAAGTTGATAGCAGTGTCAGTTTTACCAATGGAATTGTACTTCTATCTTTTCTGGCTGTGTTAAATTGTTGATTCTTATTTCACTGTAACTGACAAAAATGTATTTTCTGTATCAGAGCATGCTTTAAAATGATCTTATCACAAGTAATGATAAACAGCAATTCACTGTTGTAGCACTGTTTTATTCTCTTAAGATTGCCTGGTGAAAATTTCAATTTTTTTATCTTCAAATAACTGGTATAAGCTCTTGTAGTAACAGTATTTCTTTTTATTGCTAAGAGATTACTTTTGTAATTCTACCTGCTGAAAGGTGATGAATTATTGGTCAAAGTGCACAGCTCTCAACTCATCTTGCTTCAAGCCAAATACAAATATTGGCAGTATTGTGATTGAATTGCTGGAATGTGAGTCATATCATACAACTATTGTATGCACTCACTCTATACTATTACCACTACCATATGACTGCTAGCTGTGTGATAGCTGTGTGAGAATGACCAATAATACATTATTGCTTTAGTCAATAACATTATTATACAGTTATTTCCCAAACAACAAAAAAGAAATGGACAAAGTACAAATAATGAAATACTGTTGCCAGGTAGTGAAATGTGTTGAGAGACATTGATCTGTGAGAATGCCAACTCATTCAGTGAAAGTTGTCCTTCAGGTAAAGACTTCACTGACAGTGGTGCTCAAGCTACAGTTGCAATAACTCAGACTTCAGCTCAGACCACAGAAGTACCAGGGGTATCCACTCAGGCAGATTTGCCCAAGCCAATTCATGACCCTGACGTAAGTATAACAGTCTCAACTTGGCTCCATTGTGTGTTTTGTAATCTGCTCTGTGATTGGCTCATAAATCTAACAGATCCAGCAATGCCTCAAAGCCCACAAATCAAGAGCCCGGAACTTGGGTCTTTTAGGTAGCCAACAAAGTAAAGGAAAAAAGTGCTCAGTCAAATATATTGAAAAGGCTCAGAGAACAGATATTAAAACTGTCATATTGTTACAATACGTTGCTGGACATCAAGAATTCATTTAAGATCATGTATCAGATGAAATTTTTACCAGCTTGTTTTTGTAAGTGAAACATTTTCTCTAAAGTGTCAACATGGATAGTGGCCATTTTGAAATTAAAGAAAAGTCAATTTTAGGTGTTTCTGATTCTCTAGTACCAAATTTGTGTAGTGGCCCCAGATTTTTATATTTGACTGATAAAGACAGTGGTTTATATTGAACTCTAGCAAGTTGAACAAAGTTAAATCATTCATTTTCAGAAAGTGACTTGTTATTTAAGGTAAAATTAAATAAAGTCAAGTCTTCAAGTAAGACTATTATTGAATACTTATTAGTTCAGTGTTTTACATTTCATTCTAACGGCAGTTATTGTAAAATGAAGTTTTTCTTGTTCGCATGTGCAGTAAAGAACTTTATAGATAGAAACTTTTTAGACCGATACAACAATTTTCAAACATTTATTTTTTATCACAGGCCTATTTGGAAAATTTAAAACATGGTCCAAGGCTGAAGTCTGGCCGAAGGGTCATCTACGAAATCACAGTGGTAACCGGTACCAGGTTAGGGGCAAGCACCAAAGCAGACGTCCACATTACCATGTACGGTAGCAAAGGCAATTCAGGAAAGATTAAACTCAAACAAGCCAAAGCTGGAGGTAAACTCAAATTCCAGAAAGGACAGGTAGGTCAATATTGTACGCAAGGCAACCAATCTGTTTGACAAACATTCCTTCAGTTTCAGGTTTAATGGTGGCCCAATATAGTACGCAGACTGTCTATAGGCAGTCTTAACTTGAACTATATGTCTATTTCCAGATGTTAATTCTGTGTTGATTGCAGGATATATAATGTGTTTTTTCTGCCTTTATGTGAAATTCAGTTAATGTTATATTGCCAAAGTGTTTACCATCACACCCATCAACACAGATTCTCACCAAAAAGTTGAAGTTGCTGCAGTGGAATCTTTTAAGGGCCAGTAGCTGTAACTTTTGATAAGATTTTTGCCATTTTTTTTTTTGAAATTTCCACGCTTTAGCTTGTCAAGATAGCTTGTGTAAGTGTAAATTGCACTGTACAGTTATGTTTACATGTGAATTCTAAGTCGAGACCAGAAATCACTTGTCAACAATGCAGTTTACACATGCATAGGCTGAGTTGACAAGCTGAATTACCGTTTATCTCAACATGCTCTGAGAGTAAAGCAAGAAAATATAGTAGACATCAAAATACAAAAATAGTGATCAAATCATCAAAACATACAGCTACTGGCCTTTTAAGAGGCAAGCCTTGATGGGTCAGGACAGACACGGACTACATTGCTGAATCAAATGATAGAGGCAAACCTTGATGGGTCAGTACAGACACGGACTACATTGCTGAATCAAATGATTAGTGCATAGAGTAGAACCCTGGTGCAATCTTTGGCTTGTCTACAGATTTGTACATCAGAATAGAATACTCTGAAATTGATATTGGTATAGGTGACTTCAAATTCCCCTCGGCAAACAAACCACAGTTTAAATAAAGAATTAAAGTTGACCAGCATTGTTTACTGTCTGGAAGCCACATTGAACAGTCACATTAGAAAATTTCAGTATGCCTTGGCTAGTCGTTGAAA
Source organism: Ptychodera flava (assembly GCF_041260155.1). Lineage (NCBI taxonomy): Eukaryota > Metazoa > Hemichordata > Enteropneusta > Ptychoderidae > Ptychodera > Ptychodera flava. The sequence goes on along the minus strand of NC_091942.1, from coordinate 1,860,089 downwards.
TTGAATTACCTATTGTGTTGTCATATGGAAGAGCTATATTGTTCCGTGTCTTTTTCTCATGCAATTTATACTTTCATTTCTAATTTTCAGACTGATGTCTTCAAGGTTGATACCTATCATGTTGGCAAACTTGAGTGTGTAGAAATTGGACATGATAGAAAAGAACTTGGTAGGTCTGCTTGTGAAATAATTTAAAGTTCCTTGTTTCTTCCGACCGTATGATTCTGTACATTGAAATGGACTGGTTTCAAATGAGTGTAGTTTGAACAATGTCAATGACAAGTTGGTAATTTTTACAGTCACACTGATCATTATGGTTTCAAGAAAAACCACTGTATATTGCTGCAATTTGAAAGCATTGCAGTTAATTATGCTTTTAATGTTGTTGTTTTTAACCTTTTTAAGTAGTTACTTTTGACGAGATATACTTCCATTTGATAGACATTACACTAAAGCTGGTCAGAAGATGAGTCTAGCATACATTGAGAATTTCTGAAACCATAGTCCATCTTGATAATTGCAGGAATGGGATGGTTCTTGGATAGAGTAATCATTCGAGAAGATGAAGAAAAAGCAAAATATGAATTCAAGTGCGGTCGCTGGATGTCAGCCATGGATGACGACAGCAGAACAATTCGAGTTTTACCACTCACAGATATCGAATACAGTGAGTAAATCTACACACACTCTCAAGGAAATTTAACAGATGCCATTAAAATGTCAAACATCTAGAGCTTGATATCACCTTTTATATTGCTGATGACTGCAAGAGAGTTATCATAAATAACTATAAAGCCATGCTAGATATTTCATGCGGTGAATATTTTATGTACTCATAATGAGAATTCAAAATACACCCATTTGTTTCATAAGTTCACATCGCAGTTTCCATGTTACACCATACAAATTTTCGTACTAGAGAACAAATTACCCACTATTTATCAATATTTTAAATTTGCAATGGTCACTATCCCTATGCTAGCTCTATAAAAACTCCCAATTTTCACAAAACTAGGCCTTTGAAAGTTTTATTTACCCCATAAGCTTGAAAATGAGCCCCCACAAGTGTTAGGCCAAAAGATTTGTAAAGGTTTGCATATACTACCGTAAAGCCAAAGACATTGATGCAACCATTGATGAAATGTGTTTCTCCATTCCATAGTGTCCTCCAGTGAGTCAGAGACTGAGACTGAGACCCAAACAGAACCTGAGAGTGTCGTTGAAAAAAGTGTAGCAAGCACTCACTTCAGTCAACCGTCCGATACAGATGGTAATATCAGTGAAACCACAGCCACTAACACACAAGTGAACTCCAGCAGTGACTCAGACAGTGATGACTCAACTAGCATCAGAGTGGTAAGGGTGAAGAGAAAAGATGCCGCCCCTAGCACCACTACAGCAACATCTGGATCCAGTGGGTCAGAATCTTCTGAGTCGGAATCATCAGAGTCAGAATCCTCGGCCTCAGATACAGAAACCCAAACAGACACAGCAGCTGAGACGGACCGCGACGACAGGAAGGAATCCAGAATTAAGACGCAGTCGGGAAACGGGCAAGCACCCCCAAGGGAAGGCGTTGATACCTTGGGGGTGCATGAGGATGAAAGCCATAAAGGCGCCAAGGAAAAAAGCGATTCAGATTCTGACACAAGCAGACAGAAATCTTTAGACCAAAAACAGCCGCCAAGTTTACCAACAATTGAAGAGAAAGAAAGGGAAAGCAGAACTTCTGTTTCATCAGCCTCATCATCATCATCATCATCTGGATCTTCATCTTCCTCTTCATCATCCAGTGAATCTGGGTCAGAATCTGAATCCGAGAGAGACGCAAAGAGAGACAAGCGGAGATCATCAAGCAGTAGTTCAGACAGTGGAAAATCAAGATCAGGGAGTGAATCAGAAAGTGATAGGTCTAAGTCAAGTGGGTCAGAGTCAGAAAGTGAAGAACAGAAGCGGGCATCAACCAGCAGAGAAACAGAGCAAGAGAAATCAAAATTAAACACCGAGTCTGATAGTTCACAGAAAAGAATTTCAAGCACTGCAGGGTCGGAGTCTGAAGATCAAAAACCCCAAACTAGCACAGAAACTGAGAGTACGGTGAAAGAGAAATCCGGAAGTGGATCAGAGAGCGGATCTGTGAAAGCTGGCAAGGATACAGGCAGCGGATCAGAGAGCGGATCTATTAAAGCAGGGAGGGAAACAGGCAGTGGATCAGAGAGTGGATCTGTCAAAGCAGACAAGGGAACAGGTAGCGGATCAGAGAGTGGATCAGTGAAGGCAAGCAGAGATACACGCAGGTCAGATAGTGAGTCACACACTGACAGTGAGTCAGATAGTGAGACAACAAGTGGTAGCATCAGCAGCAGTGATAGTCGTAGTGGCTCTGGCAGTGACTCAGGCAGCAGTAGTGGCAGTGATACTGAAGTTGAGGAAGCCAGGCAGAAACGCAGTGATCTTACACCAGAGGATATCCCACCAAGACCAACAACACCTACCCCACCACATTCATCATCATCTGTTGTCTCAGAAACCAAAGAAGACAAAGGAGATATCTTTATGGAAGGATTCAAGGTAAATCATTTTCCAAAGACAATGCTGAGAAAAAATGTACACAGTAAATGTTATGTTGTATACCACATATACATGTGATGCATTCATATAAACTCACATACCAGTATTATTTTCAGTGACAAAAGCCCTTTTTTTAAATTTAAGATTTCATCATTGGCATTGCCTTTTTACCATAAACTGGCTTCTTGATAACTCAACCAAGTTGTTATTTGCAAGTCAGGTCACTTTCTAAGCCAGGGCTCGAGATTAGCGGTAGTCCCGCGTCCACTGACTACCAACCTTTCCTTGGGCTACCAAAACCCATGAATTGGTAGCCCACACGGACTACCAAAGCCTGGGACATGAAATTATACTTAGTGAGCGACATGATGTTGATTGCTGTGAAATGACTGATGCTCATACAGTCAACCCAGTCAAAATTAAAAGGCGATATGCATTCGAATTTGTTAAGACAAACTTTCAATAGAATGTCTTTATGTTAACTGATGTACTCAGATGACAGACTCAGGAAACGATGGCCAAAGAAAAATTATTTTTATAGTTATTTAATCACAATGTCTCAATCACAATTAAATACAAAATTATTCAAACTGCAAAGAAAAAGCTGTCAGGCCATCCACAAATTACGCTTTCGAAGTGTACGAGATCATCCCATGATAGTGTACTATGATGGAGAAATATGGTCAAAATTGCCGCGAAAGTATTGAGAACATGACTACCAAGTTGTCATCCTGAAATTCATAGCAAGTCTATTTTAGCCATGTTATGTTTACATGTGTTGAGTGAAAAGCTGTTGCCATGCGAACATCAAAATTTGCACATAAGCTCTACGTATGTGGGAATAGGTCGTCAAACTTTGAGGCGTCACCGTTGTCCACTACACATGCTATAAACCGTTCTCCTAAGGCTATGATCTGCGGGTATTGATGTCAAATGACTAGAAAATTCACTTCCTGGATAGAATTATGAAAAATAAATATTTCATTGTCTAGATATAAATAAAAATATCCTTTACAAAAAATTTTTCAGTCATGCATGGGCTACCAGACATTGTCACCGGCTACCCAACTTCAGAAAATGGTAGCCCAATGGGACTACCAGGGGAAAAAGTTAATTTTGAGCCCTGTAAGCTGTAAAAAAACAAACAATCAAAAGCTACTTTGTACAGCAGTGAATCATTTCATCATACAGGGACTCTAGTATTGATATTTAAAGTCGTCTACACCAGACCACTAAACACCATGACGCCCTTTTGTTACATCTGGTACAGAGACACCGGTTACTGCATGCTGACCAGGTTGATACTGTGAATGAATCAGTGTGTGATATTTCCATTTCTATTGAATAGGCTGGAATAAAAGCACAGGAAGAAGCAGCAGAGAAGACCGTGTCTGAGAAATCAACCGACAAAGATGAAGAAGAAGAAGACAGAAAGATCCGTCGAGGTCCAACAATCCATGAAGCCACCAAGAACGGTGATCTGGATAGAGTGAAGGCACTGGTAGCCAGGAATAAGAGTCTTGTGAAGTGAGTTGTGTCATCACACCCTAACACTGTCAGTTTACTATCCATGGATGAGACATTGAATTTTGTGATGAATGTATCTGTATATTTGTGGCTGACACTGATGAAAAAAGAGGAGGAAACAGATGAATTCAGACAGGAGACAAATGATGACAGGCAGATTGTTTCAGCAGAAGACAACATTGAAACATCTGCTCCAAAACTGTGCATATGTTGTGTGAAAAGTAATACAGAGCAAAACTTCAAAAAAGATAGCATTCAGGAACAGGGAAGCATGAGAGATGTTTAACAAGCCATTATTAACTTTTCCATGATAATTTAGTTTGTGAGCTTTCTAATTTTCAATCATGGCTGCTTTTGAGAGAAAACAAACTTATTATTTCAAAATTTTCTTTTTCTTCTAACCAGTGAACCAGATGAAGTTGGCCGCACACCATTGCACATAGCTGCAGAGCACAACCAGCTTGATATCCTGAAGTGGCTGCCGCTGAATGGTGCAGATATCAACCATGAAACCAGGACTGGTTATACCTGCATGCACACGGCAGCTCTCAGTGGACATGTCAGGTGTATGAATGCACTGTCAGTCATGGGGGCATCTGTCAGAACAAAAACCTTTGATGACCAGACACCACTGCATCTTGCAGCAATGAGGTAGGTGTCAAAGGCAGTGAAAGTGATCGGTGCTGTTGAATAACTTTGACCCTTGCAACCCCATCAACATTTAGAGAGGTCCGTCATTGCTGTGAAAAACAATAGGACTGAACCAAGATTTTGTGGTTAGAGGGTCCAATGAAGGTCAATTGCTTGTTGAATTATGTACCGTCATGTTTTTTATTAATTTTCTTTGTTTTGCATCATATCTGTAACATATGGTGTACCAAGTTGCTGGGGTTCACTCTTTACATTGCTGAAGTTCCTCTTGACATGATAATGTATATGTTTTAGGAATCCTAGTACAGGAATCTTACCAAGATTCCAAAAGTATTTACCAGCTTTTCTTAACCTCAGCAGAAACACTTGTGATTTCTTACATTATGTTGAAAAGTGTCACTCAAAGTTTTTTGGTTGCTTGTGTTTGTATGTGTGGTGGTGGTGGTGGTGGTGTGTGTGTGTGTGTGTGTGTGTGTGTGTGTGTGTTACTCTTGAGTACAGTAGAACTCACTACCTGTGTAAGAATTCACTACAACACAATAAAAATTGTTAAAGCAAAATCAAATTTGTCAACACTCTTTATTTCTTTAATATATGCATGTACCATCTCTGTCATAACCATGTTTTGTGAACATCAGGCAAAGATACAGAGCAGTTAGTACGATAAACAGGATTCACTGTAATTTTTAGAACATTTATGTTGCAATTTACTGATTGACTTATTGAGAATTAACAATGTTTTATTTGTCATGGTTTCAGTGGTCATCTTGAGACAGCCAAGTGGTTAGTTGCAAACAGAGCACCGTTAGAAGACCAAGACAACATGGGCAGAACTGCACTGGACATAGCAGAGGACTACAATCATCAAGAAGTTGTCAAGTTTTTGAAAGCATGTGAGGCTGACCTGAAACGTGAAGACAGTGGAATAGCTCAGCTCAGATCTCCCAGAATGCCAGAGTGAGTCTTTGGTTATCATCACCAGAACTTCTCTTTTTCTTCAATTGAAAAAAAAAAAGAAAATTCAAATGATATTGTTCTGCATGCCACAGTGATTGACCGTTTTGAGGCCCAACCCAACAATATTCATGTGTTTTACCTCATTTTAGAGATGAACCTTTTACAAAGCGTTAATTAAAACTACCATAGCAGTAGCTTTTGTTTCACTTCCATTAGTTTTGTTCTGTGGTAAAATATTGCTTTCTATTCTTCTCCCAAATTATATCAAAATGTATGATGTTTATCTTGACAAGACAACCTGTGTACCTGTATGTGCACCTCCAACGTTATTTTGGCAAATGAATTTCCTCCACAGCAGAATTCACTTTTCAACAATAAAATTGCATAATGTGTGTTTTTTGTACATTTTTCACAATGCAGTGGAGGGAGAAGAAGAAAATGTTCTTGTTTTGAAGAACAATAATATTGAAAATATCAAAAAGTTACAGGTTTGTATGAAGGGAAGCATAATTTTTAGCATCTTCTTTTGTGTGGCTGTAGTAGTTGTTGAGTCTTTCAAGGGTTTACATTTTGTCTTCTTGATTTGTTTATGTTCAGAGAACAAGAGCAAGCAGAATTTACAAACTTGATGGCATCCAAGCAGACAACCTCTGATTCTGCAGCCAGCTGGACTGATGACAAAGATGTGAGTAATTTGAAAAGTTCAGGAAAATGATGATATTGACCATATATTAAACACAAGTGACTGAAAGCCCAGTGGTCAGATAATTTGGATAAAGTTCCTAGCAGTGCTATGAATCACCTCAGTGAAACACTTACACTGTCAAATTCATGGTACAATCCTATTGTTTCCCATTGCTTTGTTGGACCTCAGCATATTGAAATTAAAGGTTTCCTGTCACCTGTTCCAACTTTGCCACAGTTACCATGGAAAGAGAAAATCTAACCAATCACAGATTTTAAGCGGGTGGCCGCTTTTTAAAAACAGCACCCTCACATGGCCATTTGAATACCAAGGAACGCCCCTTTGACCATATATGGGCATATTTAGATTATAGGTGACTGTATACCTTTAAGGATGACAGGGTCATAAGGTTCTGACAAATCTGCGCAACCAGGATTTGAACCAAACAGTCACAATTAAGAAGCAGTCTTCTTGAGGATGTGTGTAAGCTATAAAATATTCTAAAGTTCTCCATCAAACTTTGTATACATTAACAAAAACACGTAGGAAAACTTCACTGCTTGTTTGCATAATTTGTTAATATCTTGCAAAGAATATGTTCTAAGTTATGCATATGTGGATACACACTGTGTGATATGTGAACATACGTACCATTGATATCATCAGCTTCATGTAATCGAGCAAAACCTAAAACACACTTTGTACAAAAGAATGCTACCATGTTTCAAGCGTACAGTGCATGTTTACATCATTGATGAGTTTCTGTTGATGTCAATCACACAGACTGTAAATAAAGGAGGCAGAAAACGACGAGACAGCCAGAGCAGCACCGGAAGTAGCACTGGAAGCAGCTCTGGAAGCAGCTCTGGAAGTGAAACAGAGAGAAGCAATGACAAGAGACGAGGTCGCAGGGTGGCTTCTGACAGCCAAAGCATAACTTCGAGTGGCTCTTCAAGTGGCAGCGATTCAGGAAGTGTCACAAGAACTGAATCTGAAACTGACGTCAAGAGACATCTTCCAGAAAAGATGAAGAAGCAGGAAGACACAGCTCTAAAGGCAAATTGACATTTTCCTTGCAAGTAGAACCCTATACAATGGTACAGTGTGGAATCTGTTTCATGCATGCAATGCTGTGGCCAATCCTGTGGCATTTCAGTGATGAGTGTCGTTGCTTACAAGATGCCCCTCCACACAACTAATGCTTTCACCACCTGACTTTTTGGCACATTCTCATTGTTTTAAGAGTGGTTCAACCCTTTCACCACCATGGTTTAGCCCAAACCCATTGACATCAATGATTATTACGGACCCGTTTACAGTCAATTGGGGGTGCACAGATGAAACGGATTCACAGAAATATTGGGGGTGAAGAGGTTAATCATTTTGAGTAAAGCATCCAACAGCCCCTAGCTAATTATGAACAAAATGTGTGATCAATTTATGTTGCATACAGTAATCTCATAATACACAAAGACATTTAGTTTCGGAGTTTATCAATATTAACCAAGCAGTTACAATGCCACTGTTTGTTTGAAGTAGATAATTTCCAATTAGAAATACCCAGCCTGTTTATGTCGTCAGATTTTACCCAAAATTGAATCTGATTCAATGATTATTATTGTGCCATAACCCTCAGAACTCACTGTGGTAATCATAGAATGAATGTAGCAGTCGGTTTTCCTGATTGTCAGTGCATGGTTTATGGTTTAAACATAATAGGCATAGGACATGTAGAGAACAACATAACAACAAGTTTTTACTGAAGCATAACTGTAAGCTGTGTTAGTATTAGACAGATAGATTCATTCATGCGCAGGCACTGTGGCTGCCTCATGCTCCAACGCTATGTTGATGAGCCAAGCAGAGCACCCACACATGACAGAATTTCTCAGACTACATTGATGTGGACACAATCCTGATTTACTGAACATCTTCAGTTTTGTTCACAAAATTTTCCCCAAGAGACAAGACACATGTATAGAGGTACTGTGCACAAAGCCCTGAGGAAAAACAACACCTTCAGCCTGCCATATTTATGAGGTAAAATCACTGCTAACTTGTTTACTTTTTCATTCCAATTTTAGGAGAGACAGAAATCCTTCAAGGAACACCATGAAAAGATGCAAGAGACGGTGTTATGTAGGTCATTTCCCCCACACTCATCATGACCTGAGTTCAATTAGTCTAGAACATTCTCAAGGTCACTGCCCTCGATGACCTCACAACCTTGAATTCAATTAGTCATGTTTGGAATGTTCTGGAAAGTTGATTAGTTGTGTAAGGGAGATAATTTTAGAACAGTAATTAGCATGTCAATAAAAGTTCTAGATTGTTCTTATATGCCTTTATAAAAGGGACGTGCACAGCTTCCAGTCAGACTTTTGGGATCGTGTCTCTTGTGTGTTACTAAACTCCAGCAGTAGTCATTCTCAAGACTTTTCAAGACCTTCACTGTCAACGCTGGATTTATACTGTGGACTTTGTGCAGCTGCAAGCCTGCAAGGACTGTTCATTCATTCAACTGACTGTTACAACTCTGAGACTGGAGCTTTGCCGTCCCAGCTGAGATAAGTAGTCTGTACACTTTTAAAGCTTGTACTCTATCCCTGACTTAGCAATTAGTTTTTTTTTCGTAATAAATTTGGTTTAAACGTTAACTGCTGAGTTCACCCTTTTGTTCGTTTTCTCTGCACGTAACAAATTGGGGGCTCGTCGGGAGACGAATATTTTGAGCCGTTTGACAACATTTTGACAGCCTTTTCAAAACTACTGTATACTGTGAACTCAGCGAAATTCAATCATGGCGGAATTCAAGCCAGACGAATTTATGGATGACCTTGATCAGGACACATTAATTCCCTCAGAAAAGACAACCTCATAGCACTGGCAAATTTCCTTAAAGTAGATGTCAAAAGATCTATGCGCAAGCGAGAAATTCAGTTCAAGATTGCAAAACATTTAGTTAATTCTGGCCATTTTGAGGAGTCTGCCTTAAAAGATTATGAGCCTGAGTCTTCCTTCGAACTCAAAAAATTAGAATTAGAAATACAGGCAGATTTGGAGCTTAAGAAATTGGAATTAGAAAAGGAAAAATTGCAAATGGAAGAAAGGGAAAGGCAGGAAAAATTACAAATGAAAGACAAAGAATTACAAATGAAAGACAAAGAATTACAAATGGAAGAAAGACAGAGAGAAAAGGAGAGAGAATTGGAAGAACATCGACTACAGTTAGAAATGAGACGTTTAGAGCTTGGACAATCAGGAAAATTCTTCCCTTCAGACAAGTTTGACATCACTAAGCATTTCAGGTTAGTTCCCCCTTTCCAAGAAAAGGATGTTGATAAATATTTCTCATTTTGAGAAAATTGCTCAGAGTCTGAATTGGCCTAAGGAGTCCTGGTCTATGCTTTTGCAGAGTGCTTTGGTGGGTAAAGCCAGAGAAATTTACATTCAGTTGTCAGTAGAGCAGGCTTCAAATTATGATTCTGTGAAGGAATTAATTCTCAAGGGCTATGAGTTGGTGCCTGAAGCTTACCGTCAGAAATTTAGGGATTGTGAGAAGGTGAAGGATCAAACTTATGTTGAATTTGCTCGAACAAAAGAACAACTGTTTGATCGTTGGTGTTCTTCGGAAAAGGTCAGTCAGAATTATGACAAATTACGACAACTTGTTTTGATTGAGGAATTTAAAAGGTGCATCCGGAGTGACATCAAGACGTTTATCAATGAACAAAAGGCAGATACATTAGAGGTTGCTGCACGTTTGGCCGATGATTATTCATTGACCCACAAATCTTCATTTCTCAGCAAACCATCCCAGTCCTTTTCATACAGAAACAATGCAGGTAAATTTAACTCGTCCTTTTCATCCAAGAATTTTCAAAGGACAGTAGAAAATCAAATGACAACAGTTCACAGAGTTCAAGTAACACTCCCACATCATCAGATCCCAAGTCTCAATCTCCTTCTGACAAACAGTTCAGTACACTTTCTTGTAATTATTGTAAGAAAGACGGCCATTTAATGTCAGATTGTTTCAAATTGAAAAGAAAACGTGAAGGTCAAAGTGGTCAAAGTGGATCTAAGCCAACCGGCTTTATTTCTTCATCAACTCAATTAGAGTCTAATAATGTGTGTAACACATTGTCTGAGGTTAAACCCCTCTTATCCCCAATTAATGAGGTCAAGGTCAATTCTTCTCAGGATAGCATTATGGGTATTTTCGAGCCATTTATCATAATGGTTTTATATCACTTTCTAGTGATTTCTCTTCCGCTACCCCTGTCAAAATTTTAAGAGATACCGGGGCTTCCCAGTCTCTTTTGTTGGCAGATACCCTGCCGTTTCTGAAAAGTCATTTTCAGGTTCTAAAGTTCTTATTAAGGGGGTAGATTGTAATGACTACATTCCTGTTCCTCTCCATAATGTCTATTTGTCTTCGGACTTTGTTTCTGGACCTGTGACTTTAGGTATTAGGCCTTTTTTGCCTTTTGAAGGGATTCACCTTCTTCTTGGAACGACCTTGCTGGGACAAGGTCATTACTAATCCACTTGTGACTGATAATCCTAGTTTAGATCAGGATCCAGAGCCAATTGAACAAGAGATACCCGATTTATTTCCTTCATGTGCCATTACTCGAGCCATGTCAAAGAAAACTTCCGAGAATCAAAATACTCTCAAAAATAATGTCACAGATGTTGACTTAAATGACACCTTTCTCAGTCAGGTGTTTGACACGGATCATTCCGATTATCCCTCGTGGATTTGAAACTTCCAGTAAAACTTCTGCTGACCAAAGTCAGACATTTTCTAGATCAAATCTCATTGCAGAACAACACAAAGACCCAGATATTTTGTCTTTGTTTGACAGGGTAGATGATGAAGATAAAACTTCAGATAGCTCTGTTTCCTATTATAGCTCTGTTTCCTATTATACAAATTCTGGTATTCTCATGCGTAAATGGAGACCTCCAGATGTTTGGTTGATGACGATTGGGCTATAAAACATCAAATTGTGGTTCCAAAGCCTATCGTGCTGAAATATTGCGCCTGGCCCATGAAACCCCCTGGGCTGGTCACTTAGGAGTCAGGAAAACTTATCATAAAATTTCAGTCACTTTTATTGGCCTAATCTCAGGCAGGATGTAGCACATTTCTGTAAAACTTGTCACACATGTCAAATGGTAGGAAAGCCAAATCAGACCATTCCAAGGCCCCTTTACAGCCAATTCCTGCATTTCAAGAACCATTTAGTAGGATTCTAATAGACTGTGTTGGGCCCCTACCCAAAACAAGATCAGGAAATGAGTACATGTTGACAATTATGTGTACATCAACTCGGTTCCAGAAGCCATACCACTGAGAAACATAAAGACAAGACTAAAGTGAGAGCTTTAGTCAAATTTTTCACTTTATTTGGCCTCCCTAAATGTGTCCAGTCCGATCAAGGCTCCAACTTTATGTCTGGTATTTTTCAACAAGTAATGGATCAGCTAGGCATTAAACAGTATAGGTCATCCGCCTATCATCCAGAAAGTCAGGGTGCTCTTGAGCGATTTCATCAAACTTTGAAAAACATGATTAGGACCTACTGTTTTGACACAGAGAAACAGTGGGATGAAGGAATTCATTTTTTGCTCTTTGCTGTTAGAGAGTCAATTCAGGAGTCTCTTGGTTTTAGCCCATTTGAGCTTGTATTTGGACATACAGTCCGTGGCCCACTTAAGCTCGTTAAAGAGAAATTCCTATCAGACAATGATGATTGTCTGAATATTTTGCAATATGTGTCAGATTTCGTACGAAACTCTCTAAAGCATGTGAATTAGCCAGAGAAAATCTTGAGTCATCTCAGCAGTCAATGAAAATCAAATATGATAAAAGCACCTCAAAACGGAAGTTTGAACCAGGTCAAAAAGTTCTTGTTCTACTTCCAATTCCTGGCAAACCACTCCATGCTCGTTACTTTGGGCCATATCTAATTGATAAGAAATTGAGTGATTTAAATTACATCATAATAACACCTGACAGGCGAAAACAAAAACAGCTATGTCACATAAATATGCTTAAGCCATATTTGGATAGGGTAATCCTACTATAACTCAGCCTGTCAGTGCAGTCAGTTCAAACCATTATGAAGATAGTGATACTGAAACTGACTTGAGTGAAAATACTCTAAACTCAAAGCTGGGCTCGGTCAAGCTTCAGAACTCAGAAATCCTGGAGAAGCTGGAGTCTACAAAGTTGGCACACCTCCAGCCAGAACAACAACAACAGGTGAAAGAACTGCTCCATGAATATAAACACCTGTTTCAAGATGTTCCAACGAGGACAAACGTCATCTATCACGACGTTGATGTTGGGGACAGTAAGCCTGTAAAACAACATCCATACAGACTGAATCCAACAAAAGCGAAATATCTCCAGGAAGAAGTCAAATACCTGCTGGACAATGACTTTATTGAACCCAGTAAAAGTAACTGGAGTTCGCCGTGCATACTTGTTCCCAAATCAGATCATAGTTATCGTATGTGCACGGACTACAGGAAAGTGAACACTTTAACAAAGACAGACACTTTCCCAATCCCGAGGATTGATGATTGCATCGACCGAGTGGGAAAAGCCAAGTATGTGACGAAATTTGACCTACTGAAGGGATTTTGGCAAGTCCCTCTGACGGATCGTGCTCGTGAAATATCCGCCTTTGTTACACCAGACGGATTGTTCCAGTACAAGGTGATGCCATTCGGAATGAAGAACTCTCCGGCAACGTTCCAACGGATGATCAACGACGTCATATCCGGGCTAGACGGATGTGCAGCTTACGTTGACGACGTCGTCCTGTATAGTGACACCTGGGAGGAACACATCAAGCTCATGCGGAAGTTCTTTGAGAGACTGAGCAAAGCAATGTTGACTGTCAACCTTGCCAAATCTGAGTTTGGTTGGGCTAGGGTAACTTACCTCGGACATACTGTAGGACAGGGTGAGGTAAAACCTGTTGATGCTAAAATCAGTGCCATTTCAAGTTTTCCCATACCAAACTGCAAACGACAACTGATGCGCTTTCTCGGTATGGCTGGTTTACTACAGAAAATTCTGTCCAAATTTCTCCGCAATTACTGAGCCTTTGACTAACTTACTTAAAAAGAAAGTAAAGTTTGTTTGGTCAGAGCAATGCCAACAGGCATTTGATACACTTAAAGCCATACTGCAAAGTGCCCCAGTGTTGTCTGCACCAGATTTCACTTTGCCATTCAAATTAGCTGTAGATGCTAGTGATACGGCTGCTGGTGCTGTTTTATTGCAAGAGGATAGTCATGGTGTAGATCATCCTGTTTGCTATTTTTCACGCAAATTTAACAAATCCCAGAGAAACTACTCTACAATTGAAAAAGAGTGTTTATCTTTGATATTAGCTTTACAGCATTTTGAAGTTTATGTTACTTCTTCAAATCAGCCAATAGTGGTTTATATTGATCACAACCCTCTTGTTTTTCTGCAGAAATTTAAAGGCAAAAATCAGAGATTGCTAAGATGGAGTTTAATGTTACAGGAGTTTAATCTTGATATTAGACATATCAAAGGCAGAGACAATTTAATTGCAGACTGTCTCTCTCGTATTTAGAGTTTATTGTTGTTCACTTTCAAGAAATTTTACTTTAGAGTAAAACAAAATTTGAGTACTTAAATCCTTTCAAGATTACATTTGTAAAAGAAAGATTTTTCTTTGAAAAATTTTCTTTTTTTTGAAGAGGGGGTGTGTTATGTAGGTCATTTCCCCCACCTCATCATGACCTGAGTTCAATTAGTCTAGAACATTCTCAAGGTCACTGCCCTCGATGACCTCACAACCTTGAATTCAATTAGTCATGTTTGGAATGTTCTGAAAGTTGATTAGTTGTGTAAGGGAGATAATTTTAGAACAGTAATTAGCATGTCAATAAAAGTTCTAGATTGTTCTTATATGCCTTTATAAAAGGGACGTGCACAGCTTCCAGTCAGACTTTTGGGATCGTGTCTCTTGTGTGTTACTATAAACTCCAGCAGTAGTCATTCTCAAGACTTTTCAAGACCTTCACTGTCAACGCTGGATTTATACTGTGGACTTTGTGCAGCTGCAAGCCTGCAAGGACTGTTCATTCATTCAACTGACTGTTACAACTCTGAGACTGGAGCTTTGCCGTCCCAGCTGAGATAAGTAGTCTGTACACTTTTAAAGCTTGTACTCTATCCCTGACTTAGCAATTAGTTTTTTTTTTGTAATAAATTTTGTTTAAACGTTAACTGCTGAGTTCACCCTTTTGTTCGTTTTCTCTGCACGTAACAACGGGCACAAGCTTCCTGGATGCAATACGGATGGACTATGAAAATGACGAACAACAACAATAGTCAGGGCTTACCAAAAGATAGATGAATTCTGCTATGCCACATTTACCTGTACTTTAACTGATTGATTTCCATAAGTCTATCAAACTAACATAAACCAGCAAATCTATCCTATCTGTGCCAAAACACTCACTTATAAGAGTACAAGGCATTTGTCTTTCTGATTTAAAATATGACTTTCCATTAAGTAAAAGAAATCTCCTTTTAATGATAAGATATATATGATGGGATGTAATTATTATTCAATACTTGAAGATTTTATTTTCATATTGATTGGCACAATGCAAATGTTGTATTGGGAAAATAGCCAGAAAACTTCAACAAAAATGTTCATTATGTGCAAAACATTTATCAGTTGCAGTGTTATTGTGTGGTATTTTTGTGTGTGTAAGAGAAGATCTTTTCTGCCATCCATGATCAAAATGTACGTTGTTTAAAAATATAGAGACAATTCAAGCTTCAGAAGTAGAATTAGTAGTTCAATAAACTCTGCTATGTTAGTCAAAATACATTGAAAGTTGCAAAGAGTCAAACATTTAGCATAAGATGGCTAGAAAATAGAGAAATTTGATATCATGCAGCACATTGTCCCTCTGATTTCCATATTTACATTGTGTAAGTTTCCTTATCATACAAGTTTCTAAGTTTTATACAACATTGGTGATTTTTGTATATTTGCTCTCAAAAAGTTGTCATCGTATGACAGTTTTGTGCAGTAAACAGTCAGTAAATGTCTCAGTCCATAGAACCTCAAGAAAAACTTGAGGGTCTATGGTCAGTGCAATCTGACAATTTTCAGTTGATTTTAGTAATGATTAGGGAAAAAGTGTCAGGCATATCCAAGAAACATTTACCCATATTCATCGCATCACAGTAACCTTATCTTGATAAGACATAGATAAGTCAAATGAGTCAATTTTGTTTCAGCATAGGTCATTTTGTTTTACTGACTTTAACATCATTTTGGCTGTCTCAACACAGCTTCAAAAGGCATTTTTTTATTTGCTTTTAGAAAAGCATAGGCAATTTATCACTCGATGAGTAATGCCAAAACACCACATGTACTTTCACTCGTCTCAGAATCAAAAAATGTTGTTTTTTTTCCTCCTCTTTGTGAATTGGAGGAGATAAGTAATCTTTTCAAATATTGTTGATAATTATTCTGTTAATATGAAATATGGCGTACAGTGTAATAATTGAATATTATGCAATATCAAAGAAGGCAGCTTTTTGTTTGAACTTTGAACAAAGCTACTGGTAGTTAACCCAGCCGGCCCATCATGCAGACATTTTACATTTCATTGTCATAGTAGGTATATACTATTATTCTATGAAGAAACTTTCCATAACTTTTCAGATATGTGATGCATCAAATATAGTACACAGTTATCGTCAGCCATTGTTTATAAACAGAGATTACACATTAGGTACAATTGAGATGCAATTGACTTTTAACTTTGTAACTTAGTTTCTTTTGCAAGACTTGTCACCATTTGCATTGTGGGACACAATTTTACATCACCCCTTTATGATGCCTACCTGTGTTTACACGAGGTCTGTTTCAATAGAGGAATTACACCGTCCACAACAACAGGAAATGCTGTTTCCATGTTGTCATACACTCAAATACAGCAGAGTAAACATTTTTGCTGCTGATTCGTCCAATGTGCAAACATTTAATCATTTACCTTACCATGCTAATGCAGAATTATTTTTTAATGTATACATCTAGTGAACAAAGACACACTGTTCCATCTGGAACTATCACTTACTATTTTCACAGAACAGGCGATGTTCATCGTAACAAAGGAAGCAACGCAGGTGTTTGGATAAGATAGACCAATATTTCCTGTAAAACAAACCAGTTACAATAAAACACCCTCCCAAGTAGTGCAGTCTTCCCCATTAAAATACTTTAAAATTTGCAGAAAGATTGATTTTAGTGCATAAGTATTATTTTTAACAAAAATGGGAATTGATATTTAAACCCTTTTCCAATTGATGGATAAGTTCTGTGGTTTTGATATCTAATTATAACAGTGGTACCACTGTCAACTTTCTAGTAATTATTAAAAAAAGGTTTTATACCGTCTTGTACATGGAATATTTGTGTATTTTGTGGTTCATTTTTCTGTATATGTTGCTATATTTTACATGTTCTTGATTTGTATAAACTGCTCACTGTACAATAAAAGTAGACTTTTCTAGAAAATGAGATTGCCTCTGATTTTTTTCTTTTGGGAGATTTTAACAATTTTATGAAATGTCTTCTTGTTGAGAGTTGAACGTGACTGTAAAAGAAAAATGTTTGAAATTATTCAACTTTACAATATGCCTCGGTCAATGTCTTTCATTTTTCTGAAGACATTGTTTTTCTTTGTCAGCGATTTTTCAAATACAAACTGCAAAATTTAGGACCAGTATGTTTCATTAATATAATTGTGTTATAAATGAAGATGCAGGCTTTATAAGTGTCACATTGACAAAATTCAACAACGTACATGCATCTTCTTGAAGTTCATTCACAATAAGGGACTGGTCAGTTTCTTAGGCCTGTGGAAGCTTTGGATTATTTTTTGCCGAAATCAAAAATGGCTGACCACCACCCATCACCAAAGTCAAAAACAGGGTTGACCCCCTCCAGGACGAAGAAACTGATCAGTCCCTCATTAATTATATCTCTTTGGTATTGGCCACAAGCAATTTCTTAATTTATGATACAAGCTCATTTTCACCAATGAGGGATACTTGTTCGGATGTTATCCTTCAGTTGATCTGGAGTTTTGATGACAGAGTGCTCATAGCGACATCTAAATGTAACCTTAAGAAATGTACGCCTCGTAAATCTCACTGCCGCAAGTTACTTCCTTGTGTAACAAGAACGCGTTACCTAGCAACCCCGTATCACATCCAGCTTTACATGTCACCTGAGCTGAGCTAGGCCAAGCTGATTGCGTGCTCCTTTTATATAATATATAGCGCCATCTACGGCAGAACACTAATTAAACCACATCCAGAATCACATCATAACTATAAGTATGTGGACAATCATTCCATCCAGACAGCTCTACGATACACGAATCATTAAATTACGATCCCTTAGAAAGGCGGTTCACATGCTTGGTACCGGGAAAACATCTTGATTCTCACAGCGTGGGGGCAGGATCGAGAGTCGTTCTCTGAGGATATACCTTTGACGTCATGAACTACTGAATATGCGCATTCACCACCTTCGCCATCTTGGGATTCCCTCAGAACTTGCTGAGCCAAGGCAACGCTGCTCGATCTCACGTTTTACATGTTGTCACAGTAATACAATGCTTCTGTACTGACAAGTCCCACGTCCTGCTCTTTGATCAACGCCCAAAATGCTACGAAATGTCTTTAGACGAAGTGCCGACAAGGTATTGTTCCAAACGCATCGTCCTCCAAAAATTTTGCACAGGAATTCATTGCTGAATATTTGGATTTCAGTGACCGCAACTAAAAACAGGCTACTGAAATTGTGCCACGCGGTTGCTGAGTGATCAACGATTCCTTGTACCACAGCTCTATGCGTTTAATATATGGGAGTGATTACAGTTACTATATGCAGAGTATTTCCCCAATTGTCACAGCCAAAAGCTGCCCACACCTAAAATGTGCATGGTGGTCTTTCTTTTAATACATACCTCCATGGTACATCAGAGCCGCAGTTAAGTAGTGTAGTAGCTCAAGGTTTTGCCTGGATATGTGGGTTGGATGACAAAATGCGTCCAATCCACATACCCAGGCAAAACGTCGAGCTACAGTACATCATCTAGGTACCTCATCTCGCTTCTACCTCCATTTTCTCCGCCATGGCACACCTTCGCTGGGGACCACTTGTCCTACCATGGTCTCTCCGGACTGTGGTCCTACATATGCATTGCTGTATGTGGTCCCTCACTCCCAAAAAACACACAGTGAAGGGAGTGGTTATATAGTCCCACAGCAAGGTACACCTTTACTCCCAGGGTTAATGTTGGCCAATTACTTGTTTCCATCACATGCATTGCTTTGGTTGGCCTTTAACATGCATCATCAGATTGTGGAGATACAACCATTAGCTCTATTGTACCTTCAACCCTCATTTATAGTCTAACAGTATGCATGCAAGACTTTGTGCATGAATCTTGCTTCTACCTCCATGGTAAACTTGACATCAAAAAAGGAGACATTAAATCAGACTTTGGCAAATGATAATTCTTCATTGCTTTCAGTTCAATCGCATCTATCACAGTTTTACCATATGCTAAGTCCTTGGTAAATAGTCTAGTCTCGAATGTATGCAAATAATTGTAATTGATAAATATGATATTGGTCAATACCTAGGCACTTCTGGTCTAATTGCTTTGACACTTGGTACAAAGTTCTATACCTAGGTTTGCCCTAATTTAGTCTTTTCAGATTTGGAATACATGTATGTAACTTCAAAGACAACGTGTTCATGGATAGTCAAAACATCCATTTGGTGGAAACCATTTGTTGAATAGTTTTCAAACTCGGTTTGCAGGTTCAATGGATTCACACATTCAGATCTCTTGCTGTGACAATTTTGTACACATGGTTACCGATAAGTTTTCTTCAGAAAGTTTTACTCAATGTACAATTAATGTATGTCACATTTGTACAATTAAGTCAATTCTAATCAAACAGAGCACAGTGTTATTGATGCATGTCAACTGTTTTTATTGTTTTCATCTAGGTCGTGTATAGATTACAGTTTTGGTCATCCAAGTCAGCAAGATGTTGTTCAACAGATACAACCATGACAAATTATGCAGCAGAAAACCAGACTGATAAGACAGAGACACAAACTAAAGAATCTAAGGAAGCAAAACTTGGAAGAGTAAAATCAGAGAAAATTCTGTCAACTGTGTACAGTGATTCTGAAAGGAAACTTATTCTAGACAGGTTCAATAACGACAGTGAAGATGAACTCTGTAAAATCAAGTATTTGAAAATCAAAATTGCAAAAGCGATTGTGGAACACAGAGAGAAACATGGTCCTTTTGATGACATCACAAATTTAATTGATCTTCCTGGTATTGGTGAAAAGAGTTTGCAGTTCTTTTGTACAGACATTGTCAATAAAGACAAAAAAGGACCTACAACAAAACAGATCAAAACAAACAACAAACAAAACTTCTTTGCAATGAAACCAGATTTACCAAGAGAAAGACTTGAGGTAAGTTAGGGGCCGTGGATAATAAAAGCTGACGCACAACAAACGTAATTCTTTCGTTTAGGGGGTGGGGGTAAAAGCTCATTTCGTTTTGTGTGCGTCAAAATTGCATAAGGATTTTCTATTGTTTTCGACGTGCGACTTTGCAGCAAGAATGCAAAACTACCTTCGCGTTCATTGAGAACACAACGAAAAGACATGAATGTGAAAAAAACGTATGCTCTTTCATCGTGAAACATGTACGTGAAACATTTTCCTACGTGCAAAATACATTAAAATGTTCTGTCTTAAAAAGTGAAACGCGTAAAGTGGAGGTTTATTAATTAATGTGCCCTGCCGGTATTTTTTCATGGGCGTGTGGATCGTAGAGGTGCGAGTTGGTTTGTCAGAAACGGGATCATAATACGAAATTGATTTTGCATAAGAACTTTCGTTTTGAGGGGGAGGGAGGGGGTTTCAAGTAAAACGAAGGAATTACGTTTCTTGTGCGTCGGCTCTTATAATCGACGGCCCCGTACTGTAAAAAATACAGCGTGATTACGAAACTGAAATGCTCCAAAAATTAATCTGTAATTTCTGAGTCCAGGAATTTTAATGTCATGTAGATTTTGTATCAAGAAATATACACTTTCATCTGTTCTACTCATCATAGTTCTAGAAGATTTTTTTTTTATTTTCACAGTCTTCCAGTAATTTATATCATTTTCTCCTAGTTGCAACTCATTGTTACCACAGTACAGACGGACAAAAATATTATACGTGGTAAAGTTACAACTAAAAATACAATATGCATCAGCAAGTTGAACACATTTAGTCCAAAGCCAGTGGACTGATGGATGGATATTTTCAGTCATAAATTTCAGGAATTTTCCATTTTATTAGTGTCTTTTAAATGCCACGAAGCAGACAAGACTTGGATTGTTAAACTTGAGGAGTGTTCATATGAAATTGTTGAGGAAGTGGTTCAGCTTCTCGTTATCATGCAGATATAAAATCAGAGAATAACACACATCAGCATACACTTTTTGCACTTTGTAATTTGGCATCCATCTCTCTTTTTTTGTAGTCATTACAAAGCGTTGTTTCCATTGACTTGGGGTTCAAGACAATAGCATGGATTCACATGAACAGAAATATGGAAGTCCATGATTGGAAATCACACACAGTGGATGTTATGCCAAAACGATATGATCCAATCAGTTATGTTGAAAATGTAAGTTTACATTTACATATCAAAATGCCAATAATTGACATCAGGATATTGGCATCACCATGACAATTTTCTGCTGTACGGTAACACAGACCATTTTTATGTCAATGAATGAGTGAATGGCATGTTTTATACCTAAAATCCCAAAAATCAGATCTCATGGTTTCACTACTTGGCATTTTATCCAGCACAATGATTGCATATGTCAGTAAAATTTGGCCGCCGTACGAGTATATAATTTCCAGTGAACAATTTGAAAGTGTAACTTGTGGTACAGTGTGTTTGCAGTATGCAGTTCTCTCAGGTGCAATAATTTGGATCAAGATATAGAGATTATTTCTCAATGAGTTTTTGTGTCATGTGTTGATTTTCCAGGTATCATCGGTAGTTGAAGACATGCCCTTTGCTGACTTGTACCTCATGGAGTACATCACATTCAGAAAGAAAAACTTAAACCTGCTTCCAGCGCTGCTTCATATACGAACACTAGAGGGCATCCTCTATGGCATGCTCAACAGACATTACCCGGACACACACGAACACAAAGTTGTGACCGTTGGCCGTATGACTGTGGGCAGACATTTTGATTTGATTGTGGGTTCAAACAGAAAGAGTGGACAGCACATAGCTACAAGTTTGGTGGAAATGGCAGCCACACATCGAAAGCCAAGAGTGATCATACCGCCACCGCTGATCAAAATGTTCTTGTCGACCAGCCAACTGGAGAAAGAATACCTCAGCAATTGTTTGCTGCAAGCTATCGCATTCTATGAACTTGCAATAAACAACATCTCAGAAGAGTGATTCATATGTGAAATGCTTTATTATAATTAAAAATTCCTTTTATACAAATATAAATAAAATGATTATCCTTTACATGTGTTCATTTCATTTTAATCATTTCATGTGTCACTTAGTATGTGTTTGCTTGAATTATGAATTTGATGAAACAAAACAGTTTCATTAGCTTTCTCCAAGTACGTCACATTCACTTTCAGAATAAAGTCAGTGATTAATGCTGACATTTAGGTGCTTAATTAGACCCAAAAAGTGAAATTGACTGTTGACATGTTATACCCAGTCAGGTCCAGTAACAACCACATTTTGCCTCAACACTGCCTTTTACACATTTGTCAGTGTGGTGGGTGATGGGCCCCACAGAAAGAGTCGAAAGTAAGTGACTTTTAAAATGATGACTGAATTGATAAATCATTGATATGTGGTAGTTCCACAGACTCAGTATGACCAGGAGAGATCACATGATGACAGTACAAGTGAACCCATGGGTACAAACATGTATGGAATCCATTTCGCAAAAATCAACACAATATCACTCTAAATTGAATTGGATATCAGTCAAAATTCATCAGAAACATCAATATACTTTGCGTGATCCATGCATTGGCCAAGTCCATTGTTATCTCTGACATGAGAACTGTGTGGCTGATCCAAAGGTGAACACATTTATGGGCAAAACACTGAATTTGAATGGACCATGGGTAGCAAAGCGCACAAACACTCATAGAAATCAGCGTATTTCCATGCAAGTTTGTACACATGAGTTCATTTTCACTGCACATCCTGTGTATTGAGTCTGTGCAATCACTGCACATCCTTTTTAGCTACTATAGACTATAGTCTATAGAAGCTATTGGGATGGGTATCCGTCCGGCGTCAGTCTGTATGTATGTATGTATGTATGTATGTATGTATGTATGTATGTATGTCCGTTTGTGAGGCGTCCGCCACTCAAATATCTTGAGAACCGCAGTACTTACTGATTTGATATTTGTTGTGTAGATGAAAAATACGATTTTGAGAAACTGTTTTTTTTAATTTTTTGATATTGTTGAAAATAGGCAAATTAATGCCAAAAAGGTGTTTTTGGTAAAAAATCTTCTTCTTCATAACCGCTGGTCAGACAGCTTTGTTATTTGGTATACAGGTCCGTAGGGTAACCCAACTTAGACTTGTTCAAATTGTGATGAAATATGCAAAATCTGTATTTTTAAGGAATTTTTTTGTCATTTTTGGTCAAAATTTGACTTACATTGTATGTAATTCTTGTACTGTATAAACCCTATCAATTCACCCAGAAAAAAATAATTAATATGATTTTAAATAATTGAATTAATTAGGAAATCATCAAAGCCAAAATAATTTTAGTGTAGAATTATCAGACAGTTCAACTTTTTTTGACAGTTCATAGTGAAATGCTTACCATCTTGGAGGATTAAAAAATGTAAAGGCAACTTTCCTGAATCCCAACTTTGACATATTCTGAACCGTCATTTATTGTGCCCTGTATGTTATCTAAAAGAAATTGCTCAAAATAGTCAATAGAGATAGAGATAGAGATAGAGATAGAGAAAGTTCTAATTTCCATTTATGGTTGACTTTGTAAGGATTAAATAAAATTACTTTTTGAGGAAAAAAATAGAGTGGTCAATTAAAGAGTGGTCAAAGTGATAGGGTTTTTATGGTAAAGCTGGGCTGTATAAAGATTCCTCATGTGCTATTTATAGCAATTATGCAATCTGTGTAAACAGTGCAATGAAAGTGTAACATGATTCCTTATAATGCTTTTGATGACCTTGAACTTCTTAAGTTTCAAACCTTTGTCTCTTCAGTGTGCTTTCTCTGAGTATGTATTTTGATGACCTTGAACTTCTTAAGTTTCAAACCTTTGTCTCTTCAGTGTACTTTCTCTGAGTATGTACAGTCTCAACTTATTAAACAGAACTCACAATGTTAATCAAAGATATCCACCTTCTCATCAATACATGTGTCACAAAAGGTTATTCTCTACATAACTCAACAGAGCTCTGTCAACTGTTGAGTTGCTTGTTCTTTCAAAACCGCTGGTCAGACAGCTTTAATATTTAGTTTACTTGTCCGTAGGATGACCTTAGTGAGATAATTTCATACAGTAAGGAAATACTTAATTTTGTATCCATGTCTATAGTAGCTTCAGGGACTTTGGCCCTATGTTTATTCCAGAGTAAAACCACTGGTCTAAGGACCTCATCTGTAATTTTATTCTGGTAAAGTGAGATGGCACTTCATGATATCAAACACTGCATATTTATTCTATTAACTTTCACAATGAGTTTAAGGATTTCAAGGAACTACCAGACAGCTCAGTGCAAAACTACTGACACCATGTCATCCCACTGTCCTAGCACTCAAAACAAACACTCACGCATCAGTGATCATTTCAAACATTTTAAAACTCTGAGTCACAAAGCTCTACATAAATATAGAACCAAGAAGTAACACTGGGTATTTTTTTCTGTTACATGACCCAAACATGAACTCAAGACATGACCATATTTGTCAAGACATTGATTTGCAGAAATGATATAATTTGTACAGTAAAACATACTAAGCAACCTTTCAGGTCACTCTGCAGTACCAAACTACAAAAATACCGTCAATGACGCTGTACCTTCTCTAATGTGTGGCCAGGTCAGGTAATTGGTTGTTGGCATGGAGTTGTTGGTAAATAGTTGATGATGTAGGGGCATGAGGTGGGATATGGACCCAAAGAACCCAAAAGATGATTAAATACATCAATCAAAAAATTCTAAGCTACAGTATAAACTGCCTAAAGATAGTTCAATGTGGAAAAAAGTTAAACAATTCAGAAATAAGAATTAACAGTCCAAAATAGTAATGACGCACTTCCTTACTGACCTGAGTGCATGTGAAATACACAACTTGGCATCTGTAAATTAAATGTATACCAAGTGATCATTTCCAGTCACTTTTAACTGTTTTTAATGGATTTTCCAAAGAGTCCTGTGGAAATGATGAAAAACGCCTATCTGGTCTTGTGTTTGTATAACCTCATGGCTGATAATTGCCATAGTATTGAAAAAAAATTGAAAGTGAAGAAATTACTGTTTTTCATAGGCATATTTTCCTTGAAATACATGACCGTGTAAAGAATATATGCTAAAAGTGTTTAAGAGTAAATTTCTTTTCAAAAAATAATTTAATTTGTGACCAAAGGATTTTTATTCTTTGAGTTTACAAATTCAAACATTGCAATTTGTTCAATCATCTTGTGCAGTGCACAAATTTATAAAATGACTGAAAAACAAAAAAAGTTGGCAGAATTACAGTCTTTGTAATGTCAAATTATGGGTTGACATCACGATAACTGTTAATCTGTTTGAAGTACTAATATACTATAATTTAAAAAAGAAAAATTCATGCAGAAACGGTAAAATATATGTCAGCAATGTAGTGTTAATTTTGACTTTACATCAAAATATGCCTTTGCTGGATACCAAATATATAGGGCGAAATATCAGCCATGTTCAGCAAAACCACACAACAGCATTGATCCTTTTCTACTTTGATTTGATTTGCTTATGTTATCCTTGTATGACAGTCAGTACAATATGGAACTTGAACACAACACAGTGAATAAGTATGCTGTAAATGAAATGGTGTGGCTGCATCCACATGCAGCAATAGGAGTGCCTTTGTCTCTCACCCCTCATTTCCAACCTGTCCCATCCCTGAAAAAATAGTTTGGTCTTATATTTATAATGTTAATAATTTCTGTATTTGTTAAAATGTGCGCATCTCAAAAACTTTTGATCATAAACATTTTCATTGTTTTTTATAGCTGACCAATCAGTTAACCTGTTTATTTTGAATATTTGCGCATTTTTCCTCAGTATTTGACATTTTCTGAATACCTTCTTATTCAGTTTGTCATTTTCTAAAAAGTTTAAATGCTCCATTGTGTGGTCAAGCTTTCCACAAGCATCAAATGTGGTACTTCATATACGAGGGTCTGCCTCTAGAGGGCGGACATCATGAACACTCCTGTGTTTGTTGGTTAATTCCTCCACGTAAACTTCTGATTGTACTGTAAACATTGAACATGGCCGACGTCCGATTTTCCTGTCTAAAACTTTCACTCATTTTCGTTCATATGACTCTGAAACTCCAGGAAACGATTGGGAAGAAAGGGTTATCTTGAAATATTGAGGTACTCGCCGATATTTTGCAAAATTAAATGAGAAAAAATGCAAGGAAAATGCCGACAGGCTTACACAATGACAGATTTCAGACTCGGAGGCATATGATTATCTCTGCAGATTATGCAACAGGCCCAGATCACGTGAGGCCATGAGGGGATATCCACGCAACTCAGTACCAAACACTAGCGCTCACAGAGTGAGCAAACACAAAGTGAGTACCCCTAACGTCAGCTCAGTAGTCTGTAATAGATTGTAGTCAACTAAGAAACCTTGGAGAAAGGCTTAACACTGTGGCTATGCCGCTAAGTCCCTTTTGGTTTTTGTCATAGCTCAAAATCGTTCTCCCACACCTCAACCTGAGCCATGAACACCCCCACCAGTTTATGATATGACCCATCACAATGGCATAACGTCAACGGATCTTGACAGACGGAAGTCTTGACAGACGGAAGTTCTTGACAGCAGCATATTGGTTTTCAACTCTAATACCTTCTCTGTCTATAAATAGACACGAGAAGGTAAAAACAATTGCATTTTCCCATTTACAGTGAGACACAGCCAGTCTTCATAGACCTTGACTGTGACCTCCATGAGTTGCACAATGTTCACTTGGCGGTAGCCAACAAAAGATCACACATATATGTACATGAATATAGTTCAAAGTGGTAGGGCTTCATGGAATATAATAATCTCCTTATCCTGGGTGAAGGTCTTGATATTACATTAAATTCACATTCATATTGCAATATTTGTAGTCTTCCCAGTTATATTGAATTCAAACACTGCAATATTTTAAAGAGTCTTCCAATCAGACAGTTGATTGTGTGACGTCATGATTCATCTTTTGTTGTTGATTTATCTTCTAAGTCACTGTATCCTAATTTACTGAGAGGTTCTTTTGCCATCAGCTCCCTGTAAAATGAAGTCAAACACAAAAAAGTGAATTCAAGCCTTTTAAAGTCAAATTTATAAAACTGCACACAAAATCAAGATTCTGTGAGGCCTGCCTTGTGATACATGCAATAAGATCAAGTCAGTAAAATCTCAGGTCTCTGTTTGTTTTAAGGAGCCTTCCAGTAGCCAAGTCTGTCACTCATACATGTTGCATGTGACATGTCAAGCCAGTGAAAATACATTACATTACAGAAGTTTATAGCATATTATGCCATATGGGGAACCTAGCTTGATCCAGGATTATTTCAGAGGTTACTTTGCTAACTACAGCTTTTCAACCAGCTAGCCTACTCTACACCAGGAAGAAATAGACACAAGTTCTCTGTGGTAGGTTAGAACTCCCTCTCCTGCTCCTGCTGTAACATCAAAATGTAACCAAGTAATTGCACTTTCATATTGATTCATGAAACAACTCTGAACCAATGTATTGGAATGTTGGCTGTGTGGATTGTGAGACCATAGACAGTAGAGACACTACTGTCTATGGTGAGACGTGGTAAATCTGTAAAACTTACTTATCCATCCTACACTGGAGGTAAGACTTAGCCTCTTCTCTACACTTTCCATTGTCAAATCTATTCTGTTGTAAGCATGACATGTAAACTTTCATGAAGTCTTTACACTCCCCTGTGAAAGAGAACAAAGACCAGAATTAAAGATAACAGTGTTGCTGTATACTTTGTGAAAATATAACTCAGGTTCCAAGCAGAGGTGTTACTTTACGTATAGCTTATAACAGTCCTATGACTTGCCAAATTTTCATAACAGAAAGGTTGATTGAGTACAATAATTTAATGAGCAAACATATGCGCTTGTATCAAATATCAAAGAATAACTCAAGAAATACAAATTAACCTGGTCAATATCATTTTTTGAGGAAGAATTTACTCCTGATGACCAAGTTTTCCTATGTGAAAACATCTTACAGTGATGTAAGACAGGGAAGCTTACACAGAGTCACCTGTGGCAATGGTGTCAACCTTCTTACAGCATTACCACTGCTAAGTGTTTGTGTGTACAGTGCCTGGCAATGGTGTCAACCTTCTTACGGCATTACCACTGCTAAGTGTTTGTGTGTACAGTGCCTGGCAATGGTGTCAACCTTCTTACGGCATTGCCACTGCTAAGTGTTTGTGTGTACAGTGCCTGGTTGTTCCAGCTATCCTGATGATAAGATTTCAATTTCATTGACAACAGTTGCACTTAGTAACCAAGGCAATGTATGAATAAAATAACATGTACAGCAGGAAATCTAGTGATGGTAACTAGGGGCTAGGGAGAGGTTGGAGTGTAAAAGAGAAGTCAGCACACCAGGCATGCATTATTTATCTGGTTCAGGATCTCCACATTTTGTACACATACAAACAGTACCACGAAAACCTGGTCTTTCCATGATATCATCATAGGTGTAAATCTTGACAACACTGAATTTCTCATAGCTCTTTTTGAATTTTTTAGCTTCCATCATCTTGATGATGGAAGTCTAGTGACCACTCATAAGGTTATATTTCACAAAACAGAAAACACTGTAAAAATATTAAACAATATTTTTAGCCAGACATTAGAGAGCATTTTTATGCTAACCTTTAAACAGAATGTGAATATGTTGGACTCTCAAATTTCTACAATTCTTTTCTGATCTACCACTTGTGGAGGCTCATTTTCAAGCTCGTGGAGAAAGAAAAACTTTCGCCACCTTAGTTTTTCGAAATCCAAAATTGAATTTTTCCCCCATAGATTTAACACAGGAATGGCGGCCATTTTAAATTTCAAATATCACAAAATGTTGGGTAATTTGTTTAATTAGTCCAAACTTTGCAAAGTAACACCTTCTTTTTGTTGTTGATTTGATAAGAGAATGGTTGAAAGTTTCATTCAGGGAGTTTGAGCAAAAGTTTACATCTTTCACTTTTGAGGTGCATACTACCTTAAAACTTCAATTATCCTAACATTTATTAAATTTTGGTACATGTTTGTTGGCGTGACATATGTTTATATAGGAAAGTCTAAATGGTTAAAATTATTGCAATTCGCTATCAGAGGGAGGATATAAAATCTGATTTTGGAAACGTTTGGACTTTGGGATTCGATTAGATTACTTTTAAGGTAAGCATTACTGTGTTCGCGCTGCCCATTCGCCACGTTCGCAAATGCGAATTGAAATCAGCAGTGGCGAAGAAAAATCGATCCTAATTCGCCACAGTGGC
Source organism: Ptychodera flava (assembly GCF_041260155.1). NCBI lineage: Eukaryota > Metazoa > Hemichordata > Enteropneusta > Ptychoderidae > Ptychodera > Ptychodera flava. Next base: position 1,830,735 of record NC_091942.1, on the reverse strand, counting down.
GAAAGTGATTTTTGTTGAAAAAATTCCGCAAAATAAACAAAAACGTGTGGTTTTTTAGTCTTTTGTTGATCTGCGCTTCTCTTTCGGCGATTCGAGAAAAAACTATACCTACTTCCGTATTGTTCTCTCCGACGTACGCAATTGCAATCGAGCCTAGTCTCGCGAGAGAATTGACGTCAATTTGTATAGTGTACAGCATGCACATAAATGACTATCGCGAGAACTGAAAATGCAGGCAGACGCAATGCAATCGAGCCCTAGTCAACTGTAGTCATGCTAGTCTCGCGATAAATTTGACGTCATTTTGTCTAGTGTATAGCAAGCAAAGCGAACACTCGCGACTTTTGCTACAGCAGACATACGCATTTTAATCGTGGTCACAACGTTCGGTGTTGAAATTTAGGTGCATCGTGGTCTAGACGTTCCGTGTTGCACATTTTTATCGAGGTCTTATTTTAATGGTGGTCGATTTGCATCGCGGTCCTCATGGTCCCGTATTGATGTTCATTAAAATCGCCATCCCAACGACGCATTCCGTGTTGTTGTCGATTTGCATCCGGTCTCGACGTTCCGTGTTGTTGTTCATTAGAGAGGTCATAATCTAATTACGTGTACGTCTGAAGGCACACAGTGGCGTACGCGTATCCATGCTCAGTTATGATTTTTTGGGTTGATTTTGCAGTATTTTTTCAGAAACATACGAAATTCGTCTAAGTTTTAAGAAACAATTAATTTCTCTACGCGAGGACTATTCAAGCTCGTTGTATCCTCGCATTAAATTTACCGATTTTCTGTTATACAGTTATTTATGTGGTTTAGGGAAATCTTCGTGACAGCTTCAGGTAAAAAAGTTGAATTAGACCATAGACGACAACATTTCATTTATGTCAGGAAATCATAGCACGTACGTCTTGTACAGGTGAACTCTACTGAATTTTGTGATATCAATGATGTTTGCTAATTTACAATGATACTCATACTTAACGAGATTTCCTGTCTAAATTCCCGCAAATCACCAAGAAAATCTAAAAATTACTACCGTAATTAAGACTACGTGTAGAAGTGTCGTTTGATGACGTTCCGAACGTCTGTGCCACATGTACGCGACGTCTGTATGACGTGACAAAAAACTACGTATACTGATGGAACGTAATTACGTGTAACCAAACTTCTATTTTAATCGCAGTCCGAACGTTCAGTGTTGCTGTCATGCAGTTGATTTGCATCGCGGTCCGAAACTTCCGTGTTGCAGTTCATTTTAATCGTGGTCTCAACGTTGCGTGTTGCTGTCGATTTGCAGCGCGGTCCAGAATCAAGCAATTTCCAGTGTTAAAATGAAGACAATTGGATACAAGGTTGATGTATTGATAGTTTATTCTTGTGCATGCAACCGATATTGGAGATTATAGCATTATAGAAAGCTTCGTTTTCGTAAAAATGTGTGGCTAATAAAATTTGTCTGTGGCTAATAAAAATTTGAACTATTCGCCACAGTGGCTAACAGCTTTCCAAACCCAGCGCTAACACAGCATTAATCATCCAGGAGCCTCAGTTAGAATGGAGGAGGGTGCCCCCCTTGCAACAATTACAGGGGATTAGAAATTATTGTGGGAGCTTCAAAATCTATGGCTGTCATATAAATTCTTCTTTTCACAGCAATCTGTTTGATTTTTTTGTTTAAAATAAAGAAAGAGATCTCACCTGCTTACACTACCATAAGTCAATGCTCAGAATATGTGCAAAAGATTTTCAAACCATTGGACCATGTTTACATTTGTGCCCCCCCCCCCTCCCCTGCTCCAAAAATGAGAAAAATCTGTTTGAAGGGAATCTCATAAATTAAAGGGTCACAAAATGAATAAAGCCAGATTGCTGTTTGGTCAAGCTCCCTCTATGCCCTACCACCAACAACAGAATCTTGGTTCATCACTGCATGCAGCTGAAACAGTTAACAGAGTTTGAATATTGCAAATGTACCAACTACGCCATACTCCGAAGCACAGGCATTAGACTCAAGGCAAGAAAACGGTCACTGATGCAACCAATTGCATCAGTGACGGTTTGCTTGCATTGAGTCGAATGCCTGTGCTCAGAAGCACATACGCTCGACCTTTGAGGTGTGGAGTTGAGAAGCGAGACCGTGGTTCGACCTACAAACAGACGCACGAAGTGTTGAGTACACGATTTAGCAGTACTGTACCGTACACTTCGCACTCCGATCGCCTGAGCCAAGAGCATGCTGTGCTGAAAATTGACATTTCATTTACAATATCTAGAATAGATCTTACCCTGCGTTAAATGTAGCTGCAGTACAGTAGCTCGAGGTTTTGCATGGGTATTTGGGTCGGACGGTTTGGTTTTGCCGCCCGCCCCAAATACCCAGGCAAAACCTCGAGCTACTGTACTGCAGCTACGTACAATGCTGTGTTCCCGGCGGCATACGGCCTCCCACCACAGCCGGTGGAGGAGGGAGGTTGGGGTGGTGGGAGGCTGTATGACGCCGGAAACACTCAGCATGCATTGTAGTATTCGTACGCAGGGCCAGAATAGATCTACCTCCATGACATTACACACAGAACACCTACCTTCGTGATCGATGGGAAAACTTCCCTTCGCTGGAGCCCTGGGAGTGAAGCTTTTCTGACCAAATGTCGTTGCAGACATTTCTCTTCCTCGAGGAGATGTAAATTTAGGTGTAGTGCTGTGGCGACGATGTTAATCAAAGCGTATGCAGCCGCCAGTGTGGCAGTGATCCATGTTTCTTCATTGGCAGGCAAGCCCTAAGCGCGTCCAACCTTTGACCTCACACTATTTGACTGCTTTCCTATTCTTCCAGATGGTTGGCTTAGCGAGGCTCCATCGCACAATATACGCCAATAAGAGAAGTTCTTTCAAAATTATAGTATCATCTTACCTCATGGTGGCGTTCTACTCCGATAGAAGGAAAAAATATTACCATGTGGTTAAAAAAGGTCATGGTCAACCACGCACGCACGCGTGATGGTTAACCTCTCTCTTCAGAAGGCCAAAGTTGTGAGTGTGACTCTTATATTTCCTCGTCACTTTTCGTCATCATATCTGTAAGTGATATCTTAACTACGATGTTTTGGTGTTGCAATATTCTAGAACTTTAATTAGGAATCACTGCAAATGAATGAATTTCGACTCATACTTGTGTGTAGCAGTATATTTCCAATGATAAATTTGGGCATAAATAATCCGGGAAATTGACATGCAAATTTTTAACAACAAGCAACCACAACACATGGTCAAAGGACGGGCGTTGGGACTTCTGTTTAAGGTGACCAGACGGCAAGGTCCAACATTACAGAAGCTGCAGAAACACCAGGAACAATGTGATTTCTCTTTTTTTTCGTTTCTGCCGATGTTGTACAGTACTACGGATGATGATAACACCGATCTAGCTGCAAAATTGTAGCGCGCGGTGAGGCGGTCGGTGATTTTTGGTTTTTGCGACTTCGCTCACCAGCTAACACCCATCTAGTTAAAGGGTTTCTTTCCGCCATTGCATGCTAATAGGGCGATGACACATTAAATATTCGGAGGAGTTGGCCAACTTTAGGAGGGAAGGGTGTAAGATTTCCTCACGCACCCCCATATACAATATAAATGGAAGATGCTATTTGCACCACACCAGGGCATATAAGAAAAGTGCGAATAGCCACTTCCTGTTTTAATGACAATTTGTTTTCAAATATTATATCCATATAGTTTTAGATCTTATGACGTATATCAATTATATTTATAAAGTTTAAAATATTCATTTAATTCAACAGCTGTCTTAAATTTAAAAGTGATTCCCGGCAGGAGAAGGCCTTCAAGGACTCTCCCCAAGTATTTCCCTTTCCCAAAGATGGAAAGAGGATTTTAAAACTCAGATTTGGCCAGGCCCTAGAAAATCTGCACAGAGGCGATACTTATGAATAGGTCTTTAGTAGGGTGAATTACAATGGTAATTATGCAAATAGTTACCATTGAGATTACTTTTCAATTGTATAATGTACACTTCACCTTGTTTTTGGGGGGCAGGTGTAATTGAGTGTATATTTGTGGAGAAAGTGGATATGGAAGAGTCATTGCAGACATGTGTCACAACCTGGATTGTACCGTTTTCTGGTTGTACCACTAGCTGTCACCCCATTGTTGAGTCAGTGTTGTAATACCAGTCAAGCTATTGCCCCTGTTCATTGCACACATTGTTCCAGAGAGCTGTTTTGAGTCAACACTTTTGCCTTCTGTCCACAGTCATCTCAACACATGCACTGCATAGCAGAAAAAGGACTGTAAATTGGATGAACGGACTGTTGTATGCAAATTGTTGTGAGTAACCTGGCATCACCCAGTATACCGAATTGAAGGGTAATAGTGTTGTAAGTCATTTACTCACAGTGATGTAGAATATTTCAATAATTAATGTGAGTGCTATACTTAATATGCAAGTTCATGTGTATGTGTTTTTCTCATTTGACACAATACTCCAGTTTTGTTGACTGTTTCAACAAGCCCATAACATGTATAAATGTGCACGCAGAATGTCTGTGCTGATTAAAATAATGTGAACTTGCTGAATCGTCAACATCACACTTAAAAAACAAATATTAAGCAGTATTGGTAAGGAACAATAACTGTAACGTTTGACAAAATGTTCTTCATTTTTGTTTAGATGATCAAAAATTTTCTCATTCTTCTCTCTAAAGTATGATTAAATAATTGATACTAAGTATTGTCGTTTTAATCATGATTTACTGTGAGAAATCACCTTATATTATTGTTTGAAAAGGCATGCTCAGTGCTTTTGATAAGGGCAGAAAGCATGCAGGTATATGTTTTCTAGGGTTTTCCTATCATGTCACTGAGCCTCCCTACGGTAAATCAATGTATCAGATTAGGAGACAGCTATTTCTGTTACCAAAGTTTCCCAACCATAGCAGAAACACAGTTCAAGGTCAAAAACAAGTACAACTATGATAAAAAGGACAAAAATGACATCTCGAACAACAGCAGAGAGTTACATGTTACAGGCCTGTTGAAACCGTCAACAAAGCTGGAGTATTGTGTCAAATGAGAAAAACATACACATTTTTAGCTCCCATAGCCATATGTATATATGGCAATGGAAGCTATTCTTATAGGCTAGGAAATGTCTGTATGTATGTATGTATGTATGTTCTGTATGTCTGTATGTCTGTACGTCTGTATGTCTGTATGTCTGTATGTCTGTCCGTCAACATCAAAAACTCCAAAACCGCTGTACATTTCATCTTGATATTTGGTGTGTACATGGATGATGGGCTGTAAATGAGATTTTGTTCAAATGAAGTTGTCATTGCCAAAAATATGCAAATTAAGTGAAAAAATGTAAAAACAGTCAAAATTGAAAAAACTCAATAACCACTGAGCAGATTACATGAAAAATTAGCATGTAAGTACTTTGGGCTGACATGAAATGATTGTGCACATCTTGGGTCAGTATCTTGGACTTGCTATTTTTCATGATTTTTTTGTAATTTTCTCCCATTTTTGGTCAAAAATCTCCTGCTCTGAAACCACAAGTCCGATTGATTTGAAACTTGGTATGGAAGTGCATAGAAGTGACCTTTCCCAAATTTGGGCAAATCGTGGTGAAATTTGCATATTTTTAGTTTACACGTCCATAGACTCCCATGTATAAGGCAGATCTCCATAGACTCCCATGTATAAGGCCACGAAAAATAAAAATTTAGTTTCTCATCGTATTCATATTGCAAAAAGGATGCAGTGACACAATTTTTAGTCCCCACGGATGAAGTCCAGTGAGCTTATAGATTGGGTCATGTCCGTCTGTTCGTCCATCCGTGAGTCCATCCGTTCACGCAGATATCTCGGATATTTTGACAAATGTCATGTGACCTTGATGACCTTTGATCTCAAATATACATATTTGTCCATAACTCAGTAACCACAAGTGCTACAGCCTTCATGTATGGTATGATGGAACACCTTATGATCTAGTTGACGCCACATATTGTATCTCATTAATTATGTGCATATCTAATTTTGAGCGAGCCAATAGAGCTAGAGGTCTGATTTTTGGTATATAGGGATAACTTAGCAATACAATTTTTTTGACAAAATGTCACGTGACCTCAGTGACCTTTGACCTCAAATATACATATTTGTCCATAACTCGGTAACCACAAGTGCTACAGCCTTCATGTATGGTATGATGGGACAGCTTATGACGCCACATATTGTACCTCATTAATTATGCACATATCTAATTTTGAGCGAGCCAATAGAGCTAGAGGTCTGATTTTTGGTATATAGGGATAACTTAGCAATACAATTTTTTTGACAAAATGTCACGTGACCTCGGTGACCTTTGACCTCAAATATACATATTTGTCCATAACTCAGTAACCACAAGTGCTACAGCCTTCATGTATGGTATGATGGGACAGCTTATGACGCCACATTTGTACCTCATTAATTATGCACATATCAAATTTTGAGCGAGCCAATAGAGCTAGAGGTCTGATTTTTGGTATATAGGGATAACTTAGCAATACAATTTTTTTGACAAAATGTCATGTGACCTCGGTGACCTTTGACCTCAAATATACATATTTGTCCATAACTCAGTAACCACAAGTGCTACAGCCTTCATGTATGGTATGATGGGACACCTTATGACGCCACATATTGTACCTCATTAATTATGCACATATCTAATTTTGAGCGAGCCAATAGAGCTAGAGGTCTGATTTTTGGTATATAGGGATAACTTAGCAATACAATTTGTTTGACAAAATGTCACGTGACCTCGGTGACCTTTGACCTCAAAATATACGTATTTGTCCATAACTCAGTAACCACAAGTGCTACACCCTTCATGTATGGTATGATGGGACAGCTTATGACGCCACATATTCTACCTCATTAATTATGCACATATCTAATTTTGAGCGAGCCAATAGAGCTAGAAGTCTGATTTTTGGTATATAGGGATAACTTAGCAATACAATTTTTTTGACAAAATGTCACGTGACCTCGGTGACCTTTGACCTCAAATATACATATTTGTCCATAACTCAGTAACCACAAGTGCTACAGCCTTCATGTATGGTATGATGGGACACCTTATGACGCCACATATTGTACCTCATTAATTATGCACATATCAAATTTTGAGCGAGCCAATAGAGCTAGAGGTCTGATTTTTGGTATATAGGGATAACTTAGCAATACAATTTTTTTGACAAAATGTCACGTGACCTCGGTGACCTTTGACCTCAAATATACATATTTGTCCATAACTCAGTAACCACAAGTGCTACAGCCTTCATGTATGGTATGATGGGACACCTTATGACGCCACATATTGTACCTCATTAATTATGCACATATCAAATTTTGAGCGAGCCAATAGAGCTAGAGGTCTGATTTTTGGTATATAGGGATAACTTAGCAGTACAATTTTTTTGACAAAATGTCACGTGACCTCGGTGACCTTTGACCTCAAATATACATATTTGTCCATAACTCAGTAACCACAGTGCTACAGCCTTTATGTATGGTATGATGGGACACCTTATGACGCCACATATTGTACCTTATTAATTATGCACATATCAAATTTTGAGTGAGCCAATAGAGCTAGAGGTCTGATTTTTTGTATATAGGGATAACTTAGCAATACAATTTTTTTGACAAAATGTCACGTGACCTCGGTGACCTTTGACCTCAATATACATATTTGTCCATAACTCAGTAACCACAAGTGCTACACCCTTCATGTATGGTATGATGGGACAGCTTATGACGCCACATATTGTACCTCATTAATTATGCACATATCTAATTTTGAGCGAGCTAATAGAGCTAGAGGTCTGATTTTTGGTGTATAGGGATAACTTAGCAAAATGTCACGTGACCTCGGTGACCTTTGACCTCAAATATACATACACTAAATAGTCCAGGATGGGAGCTACAGTGTCATTGACGCTATTTTTCTCATTATAGGCATGCTTTGTGTGTAGAGACTTGAGTTGTAAGATCATTTGCCACCTTTTGTAGGCTACCGAATATTTCAAACCAAAATTGAAGATTTGAAGGCCCCTGGAAACAGAGAATCTGTAAACATAATTTTCACAGACTAAAGCTTTTATAACATACCAAGCCAAGCAGTTGGAAATGTACACAGTTTGGCTCAATACCACTTTTTACTGACTTGGTAGATAGGCAAGTGATGCTGTCTGACAGGAAGGGTACTGTTTGGCATGATTCACAAAATAGAAGGCTGTTTGCATGATGGATATTTCAAACATATTCAAATGTGATACTACCTGTCAAGAAGACAGTTATTGACTTACAAGTTTGTCACAAATAGTTATGATATGCCCCTTTTGCAGATTATGTTTGCTTAATGTGAAACAGTTGCAGAATAAAAAATATGCCCCGAAAAAGTTTCAATGTGTTGATCTTTAGAACATTAATTCAAATTCATTTAATTCGCAGATTAGAAAATGGACACCAATAAGTCATCTGAAGATAGAAAGTTGCCATGGAAACCCTTAATGGATGGTGATGGGGTTCTCAACATTAGTACTGACAAAGAAATGGCAAGCAGTCCACAATTTGTATCCGTTGGTAGAGGGATGAATTTGAACAGAAAGAAACCATCCATTCAAGACATAAAACTGCCATGTTCTGCTAAGTACCTACTGCTTGATGAAACTCATTATGTGAAGGTGAGTTTAGATTGATAACTGCTCTATCTTCTTTCGCAAGTTCAGAAGGAAAGTGTAGGGTTGAATCTAGAACGCGTTTTCGCGCCATTGACGCTATAATTTCTTCAATGGCCCTAAAAAAAATTACCGAGGCGCCTGATGTGGCGCGTCTCTCAGCTCAGCCACAAAGTTCAGCGACAAATACTGATGTTCAGATTGACGACTTTGCGTTGATAATCGGCATATCGCGATGTTTTGTCTACAAGTAAAATAATTGACAGCTTGACATACAATGTTACAAATACGTAGTTTTTTTCAAGCCTGAGAAAACACCTACATCACTGATTGGCATATCGCGATGTAAAAATAATTATTCTGATTGGTTTTCAGTAAAAGTGTCTGTCAGTCATGATTTTCATCCTCAAACCGCGTGTCAAACGACTCTTATCCGTTAATTCAGTTGTCAATCAAATTAACATGTGCTCCGAAATTTGCGTTCGAGTGAAAGTTCAGGAAAGTTCTACTTCGTTCTAGCTGTCCGATTGTGAGCAAATATGTCACGCATAACGTCGTTTTTCAAACCGATCTTTTCGGGAAACAAGAATTCCACGGAGCCAGAGAACATCGAAATGACCGAGTTCGAAAAATCGGTGGTGAGCGACAATAGTGAATCCCGCCGTGATGCTGAAAGTTCAGATCAAGACACGCACTGTCGCGGCAGTGCAGACGACACTTCAAATATTGATGACGCAGATGGAAATGGCTCGGAACCGCCACCTTCAAAACAGCCAAGAACTGAAACGAGGAAATTTATGCGTCGATGGTTGAACGATTTACCTTGGGTACGCTACTCTGAGGAAGACGGCGGCATGAAATGCCAAGTCTGTATCGATGGCAAGAAATCTAACGCGTTTACGGAAGGTAAAGGATGCTGTAATTTCCGTACCTCGACTCTAACTCGCCACGTTTCCTATGCTGGTCATCAAAATGCACTGACTGAAATGACAATTAATGAGGTCAGTTTTTCAAACCTCTGCTAAAATGGCACGAACAAAATCTCAGGATGGAATTATAACTGGTCTGAGATCAGTCTATTGGATGGCAAAAGAAAATGTCGCTGTGCATAAATATCCTTCGCTCATGAAAATGATCGAACTGCAAGGTTGTGAAAATATCAAATACATTGATGTTGGGAAAAATGCTACCTACTCGTCAAAAGCAACAGCAGATGAGTTCATTGACGCGATTTCCGATGTGATCGTGGAAAATGTTGTTAGTAATGTCCGTGCCAGCCGCTACGTAGCAGTTCTTATCGACGAAAGTACAGACATCTCTGTGTCCAAGAAATTGAATGTGTACGTCCGTGTTGTATCGCCTACTGACTTTCAACCGCGAACTTATTTCTTTGGAAACGTGCTTCTAGAAAGTGGACGCGGTACTGCCGAAAACGTGTACGACAAACTGTGTGCAACTCTAAAAGAAAAGAATATCGGACAAGACAAAGTAATGGCGTTGGGCTCCGACGGAGCGTCTGTAATGACGGGATCCAAAACTGGGGTGAGCGCGAGACTGAAGGCAGCCAATCCGTACCTCGTCAACATACACTGCGTGGCGCATCGGCTGGCCCTCGTTACAAGTCAGGCGGCTGCTGCCGTCGCGTATCTCAACGATGTTTATCAGAAAACTCTGACGGATTTGTACTACTATTTCAGCCGTTCCGCAGTTCGTACGTCCGCATTAAAACGTATACAAGATGTCCTTGATGACCCGACACTCAAAATAAAGGAAGTTCACGCTGTTCGCTGGTTTTCTTTTTATGGTGCATTAGATGCCGTTTACCGTAGCTGGGATGCATTGGTAACCTACGCCTCTGAAACCGGTGATCGCGATCCGACAGCGAAAGGGTTTGGAAAAAAACTGACTAACTATGAATTTATTGCAACAATGCATTTTTTAATGGATGTAATGCCCCCATTAACAGAGCTCAGTCTTGTTTTCCAAAAGCAAGATATTGATATCAGTACCATTCGACCAGCAGTAGATGCAGTTAAACGTCAGTTAGAATTTTTTAAAACTGAAGACGGTCACTATTTGAAGCTCTTCTTGTCCTCATTAAAGAAGAACTCTTCAGACTCGTATGAATTGAATGACCATGTAATCAGTTACTCAAATGCACAGGAAACTAAATTTAGAAAAGTCAGGGCAGATTTCATCACCAATTTAATTCTGCAACTGGATAAAAGATTTCCAACACACTCTACCAATATTATTGATTCATTTGCAGTATTGTCTCTTCGCACTCTGTCATTTGTACCAAAAGATGAGCTGCCAATGTTTGGTTGTGAAAAGTTAGAGCAACTTCTTGATCAATATGATGGTATTGTTGACAGAGATGCCACCAGACAAGAGTGGGCTTTAGTCAAAGAATTGGTCTTACAGCAGCAATATCCAAGGGATAAATTGTCTACTTTATGGGGGTTGATTTTCAAGTTTCATCATGATCTATTTCCAAACTTATTGAAGTTGTGTGAAATTGCTCTGATACTCCCAGTTCAAACAGCAGATTGTGAACGTGGCTTTAGTGTCCAAAACAATATCAAAGTTTCACTGAGAAATAGACTTGGACCAGACACTCTAAATAAACTCATGTTTATAAACATTGAAGGACCTTCTATGGAGTCATTTGACTTCGACAGAGCATTGCATGTTTGGTCTGCCAAAAAAGACCGTAGAATCTTTCACAAAAAGTGAACAATATGAGTAAAACTCGACCAATGCAGTTATGTACTATATGAAAGGACTAACAAGCAAAATGTTCTTAGTATTTCTTTTCGTCTGTTTAACGTTCATACAAGTGTTCACTGTTCAGAATTCAGTGTTTGTAGTCAGTCGTTACAAGTGTCACGTGCTTGTGGCTCTGTGGGATGCTATACCCTTCCTTGACCGGTCACAATAAAGAACAAACATGAAAAATGAACAGAATAAACGTGTAGACTGAGTGGATTGTAATAATATTTTATTGGTATACATTTCTATAATGGCCCCTTAAAATCTGTGATGGCCCCTCATTTTGTTGAAAGGGCCGAAATGGCCCCTGAAAGTAAAATCCTAGATTCAACACTGAAGTGTAGGATAGGCCTTTCAGTTTTGATATGTCAGTACTGGTACGCAGTAGTAGCAGAAATACAGCAGGTTACTCCTTCTAAATACATTTTGTGTTCTTTGATTTTAATGTGAACTTGAAACATAATCATTTTATAATATCTGGTACATTTTTTTTAGCGACGAAGTTACGTAACTGAGGAAGCTTATAGAGTTGGGAGAAGCAAAATTGACGTCATTTCCGTCAACAACTTCCGTAAAACTATTTTGTCACACCACGTGATTAGTGTTATCTAACGATTAGGCCTATAGCATACCATTCACGCTGCACTCTCACTATCAGCGAAAATACCAGATCGAGTTGAATTGACATTATAATTGAACTTAGAGCATACGTGTGAGTGTATTGGCTTACAATAAAATGCGATAGACAATGATGCATTTACGTTAGAACGTCCATGCTCGATCAAATTGTTTTTGTTCTGTCAGCGTAAATTACGAGATTGGTGGATGTTGACGGATATCTTGCGTGCGTTAATTTGGTCCTGACATGCATGTCGTTTCGATCTCCTTTTTACTGTGCAGGGGAGAATGAATTACGTCCCTCATGGGTTTCAAATTCGTCAAAAAAATACGAGCTAGAGGGGCGGACCAAAGAAGTCCATGGAAATCAAGCAGGTTGTTCTTACATGAAGATTGCTGTTTGGTGTGTTGATTTGTAACACACAATGCTAACATGTTTCAACACCAAAGGAAACATTTGCAACTTTATAGTCAATGCGACATATTAATAAAATTATTTTAATTTTGTATCGGAATATCACAAAACAATATTGTGATCATCGCAGTCCAGCTAGCTGTTTTGAGTAAGCATGGTGTACTTGACTGGACCGATCAAGTTTCTGCATAAAATCATTTCACCATCAATGACATGTGTCCATTTTAATATCCAAAGAAAATCAAGGCTATCAATGACACGAAGAAAGTTTGTTAAGAATTATATTTTCGTTTTAAACTACAGTTCTTTGATGCAGTGTAGTCGTCTGGCAATCCATCATCACGGCAGATGTAGTGCATGCAATACACAATCCACACTGTCCAATCATGCGTGCTTGTTTTCCTGTTATAATTCAATTGGGTCAGAATTTTGTAGCAATTAAGGAACACACAAAATCATGCAGAAAAATCAATTTTGATGATCTATGTTGATCTATGCAAATTCCAAGTTTGGTAGACATGTGAAAATTATGTTTTTTGCCTTCATGTACAAGATGGCATGTTTACCAAGCTGGACGCTCACTGCTAAAAAACAATAGATTTTATTACAGTTTAACATTTCAACCCTTTCTTGCATCTTTCTCAGCAACATTCCCCAAAACTCTCTCCTTGCATCCCTACCGCTAAATGCACTGAGGAGCACAGTGTCATATCATTGACGCTATTTTTTATTTTGGAGTTCCATCATCAAAATTGCAACTAAATAGCTATAAAAATGAGTGTGCAACATGTAGATCTATGAATGTCCTCCTTTTTAAGGCAAAGTAAGGCTCAGTAATGATCAACTAATCTGGTCATCTTTTATTGAGTGTTCAACATGATAATGTTTTGTGTCATATCCGTTGGCATGAATGCAATTTTCTATTGTTTATCAAAATAAACATAATTATAGTAGTTTCCCTATTTTCCTGGAAGGCTTTCTTTATGACTTGCTGCACAATTAATATGGAATTTTACATAATTTCCATAAAAGTCCGAATAAAGCATGATTTCTGAATATTTCAAAATGAAAAATGAGAAATACTCTGTTCAAGTTTTTAAAATTCACCATTGTAGAAATTCCTCTACACATAGAAAATGTATGCCTCACTTCAGTGAGGAATCTCTGATGGTTCTGGGCAGAGTGAATAATTGTGGAGTATATCTCCTATACTGTAGGTTTCAAAGTAGAATGAATCACATGCTATTCTCATCATAGTGATGTCTTGGTTATCATGTCATCTTATTGTTTGAAATTTGCAATATTTGACATTTTGTCATGTTGTAGCTTCAATCAAGTGAAGAAGAGGGGCCCCTGCCACCAAGCAGTCCGGAGAGGAGATCTGGCAAATTTGGAAAGTCAATGGGAAGAGGTAGAGCTGTTTACGAACAGTTAAAAATTAAACAGATGAAGGATAAACCAAAGAAGGTGTCTCCATTTTCTCAACTTGGAAGAAAGGTAATTCTGAGTCAGGCTATGGTAGTTGCAATCAACATCATATATCAGAAATGACACTTTGACAAGGACAATGTTATTCCATGAAGTTCTGCTCACATGCAACAAGCATTATTGTATCACAATGTATCCCAAAGGTAATGTGGAGTGGCCGTTTGGCAGGTATTTTCCTGTTCTGGTGTGTCTTTCATAAATAATGCACAATTTGTTAGGCCAGTATTGTTTTCCATTGAATGGATCGAGTGAGTCACTGTTGCTTGATGTGAATACTTTGTGGTCAAGGGTTGGGAACAGCAAAACAAAATCCACAGATTAGCCCTACAATAAAACATAAGCGGACCAATCACAGATACAAAGAGAGCTATAGGGATCTTCATAATCTATTCTGACAACTTTTAATGTCAGAGAACTCCTCAGATAAGTTTTGGACAGTTGGTTGGAATACTTCACTACAAACCATAAATTATGGTCAATGTCCTTTCTCAGGGAAGTTCATTTTTGTGAACTCTGAGAAGATTGTGTCCCTTGATCTCATTTAATGCTTATATATCTTTCTTTCTAGGACCAATCTCTGGAAGGTGCTCCAAAGCGGAAGAATTTTAAAATGTCAAAATCATTAGCATATCTTGAAGATTCCAAAAATCACCGAAACACATTGACATGTGATTCCAATCATAAACTTGACAACACTGTGAAATGCAATCAGGGACAGGCAGATTATCATGACAAGCCTAAAGAAATGGTTGCCAAGAAACACAGTCGTTGCAAGTCTGAGCATGAACAAGATGATGATGACTATGTAGAGAAACAACATTTCATTGGTGCTTGGAAATCAGGATATTATAGGCAGATTACAAAATTTGAAGGTGCAGCCAGGCGACCTAGGTTTTCACATCCACCAAATGTTTGCGTCTCTGCCAAGCAGCCTACCCTCCCAGTACCATCCAACCATCAAAGAGTTTGCAAAGAGTCTCAGCAAAAGGCCTCAAATCAAAATGGTCGTTTGAACCAAGAAAAATCAACAGCATGTCATGATCAAGTAGAGAATGAGAAATTTGGAGATGGGAAAGATACTGATCCACCCAAGACAGCTGCAGATAGATCTGAATGCCATATTCCTGCTAGATTGGAAACTGAACCTGAATCTTGCTCAGATTCAGAGAAAGAACAAATAAGGGACAGTGGTACACTACTAAGTCAAAAAGGCATCAAGAATTGGGCATCTCCAGGTCGTATTAATGGCTTAAGACTTGATGAAACCAACTCTCTTATAGTGGATGAATTGAAAAATGGAAGAAAGAAGGAAAGTGGATGTCTTGTTAAGACAAGTGAAGATGAAGACATCTTAAAAACTAACAATATAAGAGTGATTATGTTCAATAATCATCTCAAAGCAAGAAAAGTACACAAAAGTGTGCATAATGCAGAGGCTGGTAATATACCTTCAAAGGAAATTATTCCATATGTGAAATCTGTCCAAGAAATCATCTCATCACAAGAAAATGGAACAAATCACCTTTTGAAAGATGAAAGAACAGATCAGGAGCTCCATGAAGATATGGATCCAAATAGAGAATCAGACTGTATGCAAATAGATATACACAAAGTGGCAGATGACAATGAAGAGGATATTGACCAAATAGTGGACTACCAAGAATTGTCCATGAAGCATATTGTAGAGGATCACTCTGAACCACTCACTGATGATTGGGATTACTCACTGGTAAGTCTGCAGTTATAAACAGATGGTATATCTAGTACCTTATGGACAGTGGCCGTTACTTTTGACAGCGTTTTCATCATTTTTGTTCAGTAAAAACATTTTTTTTCCAAAAATATGTTCAAAGAGACTATACTGGGCTTGACAACACAATATCTTGTTTACAACACATGTAAAGGCATTGCTGTGTTACAAAGGAATTCTAGTCCAGAGTGATATAGTTATCAACAATAGTATCAGACACAACAAACATACTGCCTTTGTTCACGTTGTTGAATTCTCAGTAGTTCATTAAGTTAATAGTAAAACAGGAAATTTATTTTCGGGAATGGTAAAAAGCCAGTTAGTACTAAATTCTTTTTTTTGCCATACAAAAGTGTTATTAACAAGGTTATCTATGGAATACACCATGCCAGAAAATGCCAAGACATTTTGACCGGTTGACCTCGCTGTTAATTTTATGCAGGAAATTACAATAACAATGCTTGGTCGAATGACGCAGTGCCTTGAGGGTGGGATCGCCAGTGGTATATGGGGAGGACAATCTGATTAAAATCAGATGTAGAGTACGGCGACGTCTTCTTATGCGTACGCGGTATTCTCTCGCTGTCGCCTCTCACTACATCTGACCAACTCCCATAGAAGGTCGCGTTCAAATCTCGCGCTCTGGCCAAAACAGCCGACCTATCAGAAGGCGCCTTGCAGAGAACAATACGTATGACTCGCAAGCATGCATATGCACAAGACGCACGAAAATCAGCAGTTTGTAACCGAGCTATCCACCCAGTTGTTAACAAAGGCGCACGGCGAATTCTCAAATCACCCGTCTGTGATTTTAATTTTGAAGCATACCTGTTATTAATAACTGCAAACGGAAATAATGCGGACAGACTTTGAGACCAGCCCTGCGTACGATGCTGTGTCACGGTGTTCCCGGCGTAATATGGCATAATAAGGAATACACGGCGAGTTATCGGTCCTGATTCTGACCCGCGCATGAAAAGCTACCTTCTCTAACTACTTTCGGCCGAGTAACTCATTAGATAACGCCATTAGATACGTTCTTGTAAGATATGGCCGTTCCTGGACACCTGACCGACCGTGAATCGTTGGTAAACTATTACAAACGGTTTGGGACGAGAGCAAATTTTTGAATAGAAGAGAGGTCGGCCAGTTGTGAGCTCGGCCCCGGTCAGTGGGAGAACTCGGCGAGTTGCGAGCTCTCTACAACTTGTACAGGATGACATCGGCCGCACAGTGTGGTACATCTTTATTTGCTTTCCATTAAAAAACTCTGCACACTTACGATTTACTACCGTCAAACCATAACACATAAAATGTTACTCATCCAACGATCAACGAAGTCATTGTTACTGCCAATTTGTACGTCTCGATCGTACGCCCGCCCTATAGACTCGCGATCTGCAGAAACGCCTAGGCCGACGTGTTTTTCAGAGTGGACCGTCTTTCTCATTGTTTTCTGAATGTTCAAAAAAATAACATCAAAAAACTAAAATTGGCATGCGTGGATCTGTTGACTGTGACGAGAAAATGTACGCAATCATCATATGATCATATGTAAGTGGCCGACCTCTCCCACTGGCCGAGTTGGTTGGCGCGGGCTCTGGCTGAGCTCGCAACTGGCCGACCTCTCTGGTTCATATCATTTTTTTTGCAATCTGTAAGTAAGCGATTGAGTGACTTGGGTAGGCATACATCGGATTTCGGCCGAAAGTAGTTAGAAAAGGTAGTTTTTCGTGCGCAATCCAAATCGGAACGGCGGTCGCCGTGTATTCCGCCTGTCAGCATAGTCAGCAGGGCTGTGGTGGGAGCTCAGGCCGTAGATACACCGGGAACACAGAGGGACTGTGATCTTACTTTTGAGACATACACATACAGTTTAGCAGTGCCAGTGAACGACTTTGGCTGCTGAGCTATACCGTTACTTATACACTCCAGTATAATGTGTAAAAAGCCAGCCGAGCGGCTACAAATTTCTAGACTGAAATTAGAAAGTGCGTCGATCGTGTTGTGTACTTGACGCTGCAGATGTGAACGACGATTAGATCGTATGTTTACATGGATCGCATAACGTGCAATCTGATTGGCTGCTTAAGTGCGCGAGATTTGAACGCGACCTTCTATGGGAGTTGGTCAGATGTAGTGAGAGGCGACAGCGAGAGAATACCGCGTACGCATAAGAAGACGTCGCCGTACTCTACATCTGATTTTAATCAGATTGATGGGGAGGAGTACCTTCCCGATGGTGATAAGTGGTGCAGATTACCGTCGCCTAGGTGACTGGCGTATACGCGTGCCAAAAGACACCTATGGTTGATTTCCTGTTGACCAGTCGGATGGCAGAGTTGCAAATACCTGGACTGAACCATTTGGTTTTTTGTGGGTGTCGGTGGTACTTTGACAATATAAGTAAAGATGCACATATATTGAGTTTATTGTCTTGTTTATGAGCGGCCAGTATTTCCAACAGCATAAATTATGTCCATTTGCCCTTGAAGAAATAAATAATTTTCGAATAAAACATCGCGAATGTAACTACATTCCTTAAGCTCGACGTACACTTAAGTGCCCCAAAGAACCATGAAATGCCCGACTTTTCGATTGAAGAGATGAGTTTTGCCAAACCGCGTATACAGAAAAAGTGGCAGATGACTTTATTTTTAGAATCATAGACAGTATAGCGAGATGTAAAAAATGTGAAACAGGCTCCCCACCTAACTATCCTAAATGTTTTTGTGTCGAGTTTGTGTTGATTCGTTTCGAAAATGTGTTCCTACATTCTTATCCGATTGTTTGTGTTAATGAAATGTTTGTTCGCTTTGGATATTTGTAGAGAAGTTTGGATTAGTGTGTACGGTAATGTGTTGTTTGTGTGGGGAAAGCTTATGGCGAGATGCAGCCGGACCTGTGTTGTTACAAAAGTTGATAGAGTCGCCCTTTGACGCTTGCGTTTCGAAACCCGAGTGTGGTTTCTCATCAGTCGCAGTGTAGATTCTTTCCTTAGTTTGTGTTTGTGAAAATTTATTTTAATGCATTTTAGTGGTCTTGCTTTCCGATTAGCGAGGCAAGTATATTAATTTTGGTCACGTTGTGAGTCCGTCTGGTGGTTCGGTTTGTTTGTTCTATATTTCTTTACTTCGGTAAATTTTGTTTTGACTGGTGTGTCTTTTAGATTTTTGCGGAGGTTTGTGAATTTTTAGGCAATAAGTACCACTGCGGGGTACGGATTTTATGTTTATTGGATCAAGATACTTACAAGTATCCTGGTTGATGTGCTTGTTCTCGTACATTTTAATTAATAGTTCGTTTACTTTGTTTACTGTTTGTTCTGGCTTGTTGTGTATAATACTGAGTGTTACGTAATTGCCTTTCGCATTCGAGTACGTAATCGTTTGTGTTGACAATAACGAAAAACCGACCCTTGTTGAAGGGTTATTTTCCCAAATTTGTCCATTGTTTGCAAGCTGGTTTATCGCGATTCTTTTGGCTCGCGACATGTTTTGTTTCCTTGTTTGAAAGGGTATCTCTAGAAGTGCGAGTTTAGCAGCTTCAGACAGCTTTCAAGTTTTTGTTTATTTTGTTGTTCGTGGAGTCCAATTTGACTTTTCTTTGAATTGGTGTTGCGATTGTTTGTTTCTCACGATGTAGCGTAGTCACATTATACGACTTTATTTGTTGAAATCCTGAGGTGGTTTTATTAGCTCCCATAGCCATATGTATATATGGCAATGGAAGCTATTCTTATAGGCTAGGGAAATGTCTGTATGTATGTATGTCTGTATGTCTGTGTGTCTGTATGTCTGTATGTCTGTATGTCTGTCCGTCAACATCAAAAACTCCAAAACCGCTGTACATTTCATCTTGATATTTGGTGCGTACATGGATGATGGGCTGTAGATGAGATTTTGTCAAATGAAGTGTCATTGCCAAAAATATGCAAATTAAGTGAAAAAATGTAAAACAGTCAAAATTGAAAAAACTCAATAACCACTGAGCAGATTACATGAAAAATTAGCATGTAAGTACTTTGGGCTGACATGAAATGATTGTGCACATCTTGGGTCAGTATCTTGGACTTGCTATTTTTCATGAATTTTTTTGTAATTTTCTCCCATTTTTGGTCAAAAAAATCTCCTGCTCTGAAACCACAAGTCCGATTGATTTGAAACTTGGTATGGAAGTGCATAGGAGTGACCTTTCCCAAATTTGGGCAAATCGTGGTGAAATTTGCATATTTTTAGTTTACACGTCCATAGACTCCCATGTATAAGGCAGATCTCCATAGACTCCCATGTATAAGGCCACAAAAAATAAAAATTTAGTTTCTCATCGTATTCATATTGCAAAAAGGATGCAGTGACACAATTTTTAGTCTCCACAGATGAAGTCCAGTGGGCTTATAGATTGGGTCATGTCCGTCTGTTCGTCCATCCGTGAGTCCATCCGTTCACGCATATATCTCGGATTTGTACCTCATTAATTATGCACATATCTAATTTTGAGCGAGCCAATAGAGCTAGAGGTCTGATTTTTGGTATATAGGGATAACTTAGCAATACAATTTTTTTGACAAAATGTCACGTGACTCGGTGACCTTTGACCTAAGTATACATATTGTCCATTACTCAGTAACCACAAGTGCTACTGCCTACATGTATGGTATGATGGGACACCTTATGACGCCACATATTGTACCTCATTAATTATGCGCATATCTAATTTTGAGCGAGCCAATAGAGCTAGAGGTCTGATTTTTGGTATATAGGGATAACTTAGCAAAAGAATTTTTTTGACAAAATGTCACGTGACCTCGGTGACCTTTGACCTCAAATATACATATTTGTCCATAACTCTGTAACCACAAGTGCTACAGCCTTCATGTATGGTATGATGGGACACCTTATGACGCCACATATTGTACCTCATTAATTATGCACATATCTAATTTTGA